>NC_140951.1:36629597-36852097 GCF_014529385.1 Adiantum capillus-veneris | reverse complement strand
ACAAGAGAGTATCGAGGAAGGGATGCGGCCCTAGCACAGTACCTTTCAAAGCTTTGCGAGTCGCCGATAGTAGTTTTTCACAATTCCATTTCACAAGAGGGTTCAATAGCAACTTACACATTCAAGACACTATCACGCTTCTTGGGTGGACCGGTGCTGCCCAAAAGTGCAGATAAAGTCATTCTTGTGGACAAAGTGTTTGCTAGAGATTGTTTTGGTTACTGCCCAGGCTATACAGGTGGTCGGGCAGCGTATTACTACACCTACACAGCAATGGCACTAGCTCTTGGTAGACAAAACCCAGATGAACTTTTAGAGTATGGCAAACATCTCATGATTCGTTACAAGGGTGACGTGCCAAAAAACAAAATTGAACCTTCAAAATCTTGATACATTTCAAGTAGCAATTGTATAAGATCATGTATTACATAAATTTTGTACAATGTCATCCACTCAGAGTATCTTTCTCCACTTGTGATTCACATACACCATTGTCTCTCTCCACCTTCGTTGACTTTCACGAGCTCCGGAGTTGTTGTATGCCATTGATCTTTTAACTTTTTGTTGTTGTAAATGTCTGATGGCTTGTGCTGTTGCTGAATTTGCCAAGACTTCTTTTGCCTGCATTCGATGAATGATTCTACGATAGAACCATTCAAATAGTTCTCTCAAACTGTTAGCCTTGATTCGAGAGCCACCATGTCGTGTGTGCCTGAAATAAGCATTTCTTGCCATGTAATGAGACTTTTCCATCCCTTGGGTATTCCATATTGACGGGTTCCCATACTTCTGTATAAAATATGGCAAATGATTGAAGATGATGTGCTGGATATGAAAACAGATTAGTTAGAATGTTTTATAGTCACATATTTGCACATAAGAGAGAAAGAAATACATGATAATACCATGTAGTGAGTAATCTGGGTGTCTGTCCATGCTGTCTTGAATGATTTTTTCAGAAGGTTGAGATTTTCCTTGAACTTGTTCATATCACCTTGTGACCAGTCATCTTTGTCGCACATCAAAAATAGGATGTCTATTGATCGCCAAACCTCAGCCTTCGCGTTACGAGTAGTTGGTTCGTGGTCTTTGACTGCAATATGTAGCTTTTTCCAGCTCTGATACTCTACCTTGCTAACATAAGATGTGTTATATATTTTTCCATGTTTTGTTAGCTTTGGATCTCTTGTACCTTGGGGCTTAGATAAAAACCTCCGTGCCTTCACCCCACCGATGGATGGTTTGCATGGGACATCCTTCTCAGCAGTTGATCTCTTTTCATCCCGCTGGATTTTCACATTGCCACCATGAAGCCCCATATCCGACAGTACCATTTCTAAGCACTGCAGGGCTACTTGTCGTTCTGCGGAGTTCTTAATCTTCCAAGCAAACCCGATGTATAAGTAGACCAATTTCTCCACAATTCTACAAAGGGCATGCATTGTACAAATGTGGACATTCACAAGTGGTATTTTCAAAACCGGTCGAAAAGCAGGATCCTCAATGTGACGTGTTGGAGCTTTTCTCCACCACTTTGGGTCCATGACCTTTGCAGGCTCCATGCAGAACAAACACGGTGACTTTGCCATTGCACCCATTCCACAATTATACATGCACTTTAATGTTTTGAGGTCACGTGCAAGATGCCACTGAACTTGAAAGTCTCCCCTTCCATCTAGACGTAGTACCTCTCCCTGGTTAGTCTGTCGATCAATCACCTCCGGAATATTAGTTCGATGGAACACCCAATATAGAATCTCATGATCTTCTTTCTTTACCTGCAACACAAAATAAATGAGACTTAAGTAGATCTGAACATTTGAGCTTACTTGAGAATCTCGCTTACCTAAAACGCACCAAGCCACAATATGTTAGATTCTGATTGAACACTAAAATATAAAGGATCATCACTGGGACACTTTGAGAGGGCTCTATTCATTAAAGTAATAGTAACACGCTCTAGCTTTTTCTCTTTAACAAGCTCACACTCATCCAGTTTTAACACAAAATGTAATACCCCACGTGACTCTTCAAATGTGATGTTGTAAAACTCCACCATTCTCTTCTGTAATATCCGCAGGTCCATAAAAATATTTTTGAACTCATCATATGCCATGTTTGCTCCATGGCCACTGTAAGTTGCTTTAATATGAAAGGGCTGTCCAAGATAGTCTCCCTGTGCCTCGTTAAGCTGAAGCCTCTCTTTCCAAACACTTGAGGCTGATGGTAGAAGTTTGGAGTTTATACCCTTCCTAACAAAGATGGATGAGACAGACTTTTGGATAGCCGAATATCCTCTTTTGCTTACACCAAGTGAATCAAGTGTGCCTTGTATCTCTTTTGCAGGCACTGAGTTCTCTGAAATAAAGCGGTCCACTACATTTCGTTGTAGGACCTTAAACTTCTTGTCATGTACTATATCTGCTGCCAGGCTTCTACTTATAAGTGGCTTCAATCTCTTTCCTATATTGGCTTTGGGGTCAATGTTTTCCTTGTCAGGATAGATTGAATCTCTACATGAAGACAATGCATAAGTAAATAACAAAAAATTTGCTTCACTAACACTATTTAGGCACATGAAAACAATGCATAACAAGAAAAAACAAAAAGATTACTTAACTAAGACAATGTAGCCAACCAAGAAGCATCACCTTAATGCTCGGATTCTTTTCTTGAGACCTCTTGATGCAACCTGCAATGTTTCAAGATTGCGCAATTTCTTCTTTCGGATACGACCACCCAAGATGGTATCCTTCATTTGACAACTTCGCACATTTCCTTTCAGTTATTGTACCTCTGTTTTATGTTGCAAAATGGTAACCTGATCTGTAGAATGTAAATGTGAAAGGCGAACAATCTCACATTGTTGAGCTTGGAGAATGCTCTTGTAACTTTCAGCTTCTCTTGTAAGTGATTTACAATAACCCAGAAGGCCCTTTTCTCCATCACCAGCAAAGGTCAATAAGCTTGTAGGATTGACAAACGGTGGAGACGCATTAGTCATTGGATTCTTAGGGTAGAGAGAGCCTCTCGTCCAGATATCTATGTGTTTAGCTCCTTGAGCTCTGAGCGTGTCTATGGAAGCGGGAGGTATATGTGTGTTTGTTTTACTGCGCTTAATCAATGGTTGGTACTCATTGTCCAAATCAATGTGAAGGTGATATTTGGCTCGTTTCTGGGTAACATTTGTGCCATTTGAGGAGTGCGCCATTAGCCAAATGTGCCGGTTTAATGGAAAGTGAATAGCGGTTGCGGATTCGTCCCTCCATGTTAGCCTCATTCCCTCCATATTGACGAGGTTCATTCAATGCAACTGAAAAGAGGATTATCCCTCAATCACTACAAACGAATGTTCAGAAGAGTAAGGAATCTACTTAAAGTACACTTTTTGAACTTTTACTATGAAAGACCCAGCTCGTTTATTTGCCATTTTTTCTAGAGAGAGAGTGCAAAAAATACATTTTCTCAGAAGGCCCTCCAAATGACCTCCGAAATTTCCTAATGTGCACTTTGCTTCTTTATCCAATAGAGCATTGCATCTGACACTTGCTCCATTTGTACTATTGAGGACTATAGCTATTCTCATCGGCGGTTCTATTGAAGATCATTGTCCTTTGTTTGCCAGAGTCTTGTCTTGATCTAGCTTGGTCTCTATGGAAGGTGACTGGAGAGTTGGTTTTTGACTAGGACTTACATTTGTTGACTCTCTTGGAAATGATTGAGTGAACGTTGAACTTGATATTGCTTCTTGTTTGTCCACAACCTCATTATTCTTAACTTATTGTCTTGGCGGCTCTTTCTGTGCAATAGCTTTAGTGGGCGGCCATTTGCTTTGTTTGATTTGCATTTGCTATTTCTTGATCTGCTTTAATCCCTTATGAAGTTTTGTTTGTTGGAGATAAAGCATCTTCAATAGACTCTACTTTGTCATCGGTCTCCATTTTAATTGTACTTGTGTTGTCTTCCGCAAGTGACCAATCCTCGTCTTCACTCTTTGTTGTCTTTAAAGACTGCATCTTGTTTGAACTCTGTATCTCTAAAACCTTCTAGGCCTATCAAATTACCAATATGATGTTATATGTTAGATCTCTTGTTGTGAGTTTTCAGCAGGTACCCATGTAAGAATGCTACGTAAGAATGACGACAAGTCCGTGAAATCAACAGTGGCCAGCGGAGGGTTTGTTTTTATAGTCGTGAGCACTGTCGCTCAGCTGTAGCTAAAGCAAAACATCGCCATCTTATCTGATGGCCTCTAGCTTCAACTCAAGTTAGAAAAATATTGTGTGTACAACTTGCCTTCATTCTAGAATTCCGGTTGTTGTCTTAATGGTCTTTGAACCTACTTGAAAGGCGGTGGAAATGATTTCCGAGCATTTTGCTCGTTTGTTTCCAAATATGCTAACAAATCCAAGAGCATTTTCCAGTTGTGGTTGGCTACATTTTTTCCAAGTGCAAAAAGACATGAGGTTCTTGTCTAGCTAAAAGTCTCACTTCACTTCTCTTGACAAGTTTTCTTCATGTTCACCATAATGATGCACGATCTTCTCAAGATTTCCTTTTGTACTGACTGATTTTTTCCAATCTTCAGTGCTTCTCCGTATTTATCTTTGATGTGCCTTCATCTCAATTAACGGGATCTCTTCCCATCGAGTTTATGGGCATGGAAAGGGTTGTGGAATATATGTTAAACATGTGTCCAAACCCCTCATGTGGACTTCTTACAATTGCGTGGGAAGCAAGAGAAAAGTTCAAAAGATGCACAAAAGCAAGATCTTGAGCATAGAATGGATACAAGACATAAACACATGGTTTGGGAGATGGGATGTATTACACTTGCTTCATGATTCCTCAACAAACTCCCAAGTGAATGAAGCTTTGCTACAATGCCAATGTATTACAGCTTGGGAGGAATCTGGTAGGTCACAATTCATACATTACACCACCCATATTGCCCCCAACTACAAAGCCATGTTCTTCGTTGAAAGAGGAAACCATATTACCCATATATGCTTGAGCCTCTCCCCGTGTGAGCGATACTCACTATCGCAGAAATCCATTTGTCTTAACTCCCACTCCCTTCAATGCAAGACAGGACAATGGAGAAGATTCAAATCCATTGTGCACATTATGCACAATGCGTTTGAGAGTGTGAGTACAAACTTTGAAATTACAAGTCACAGCTTACCTTTATAATTTGAAGCACAAAAGAACAATACTTTTAAAAAATTACAAATAAAGCTAAATTTTCAAATGAGTTGTTTGTACAAATCATGAGGGTTTTTGTGCCACATTTGCATTTGTAAAAGTATGGATTACAAATAAAAATAAAAAAATCCTAGTCCTCTTTCTTGTTTAGAGTTATAACAACCAAAAAAACATAGATAAATCAATAACCCAAATGATTAATACAATATTTATTATAAACACTTATCACTTGTAGAGATCCAGTTACCCACTCAAATTTCTTGTGAGAGGTATGATGGTTTTGCAACAACCATTGCTCTTGCTACTTGACCATTTCTATAGTAGGATGGATCAGAGTGATATTTTCCTAAGTTAACGACGATAACCAAAAAAGTCTCATAAGCTAAGACATCTTCTAAACAAAACTTGCACAATAAAAAATAACTTACATATTTATCTTTCCAAGCTGCTTTGCCTCCCAAACTGTAGTACATGGGAGTTGGAGTTTGTCTGGCCCGAGCTTGGTGCTATTATTGACTATGGGATGAGCCCATTGGGTACCATTTACTTGATTGTGAGAGGATTTTGATGGATTCTAATGGATTCTGATTTTTGATATACCCCTCCAACCACTGTATCAAGAAACACTCATTGAGGGCATTTGAAAATCAAGCATCCAACGCTTCCTTGACGTAGCATGCATGGTCGGGCACTTGGTCTTTGGATTTAATAATACAATTCTTATACGTTGAGTGAATAAAACTCTATAGGCGGCACCAAAATTCCCTGCGTTCTTGCACAATAAAAACGTCGACCTCACCACCATACTTGACCTTGTAGTAGTGTCCATGCGTGTCTGGCATGGGTGAATTAGTGTCCTTGGAAAGGATCTTGACGTAGCATGCATGGTCACGCACTTGGTTTGCTATGAAAGATCATAGGCCACAAGTTTCTATGGAGTGTAACGACCAAAAAATCCTTGCATTCAACAGAGATAATCCTCTTGTAAAGATAATGCACATTGCATTATTGGATCTACCACTGACAGAGGAACCGAAGTAGATGGACAGGCACCTCCATAGCCATAAGAGCGCCATGCTTGCCTGCAAATAATCGAAAGAAATCTACACTCATGCTCGCAAAAAATAAGCTACAGATAAACCTAGATCCATTGCTTAGACTTACTACGCCCCAAGATTCGAGTCCGCTAGAGGTGACGCCCACCTTTGATGGGGGACCATCTGGAATGTGAACCAACCAAAAGAGGAATGCAAGAGACTAGTTTTCCCATCTAAGACATGAATCTACATGTAATATACATCACTTCTCTACACCTATATTTAATGTACTCACCTTTATATGTCTATAGCTAATAGAAGTAGATTGAATCAGCAAAGAGAGAGTGTAGGTACACATACACATAGATACATATATACATGCATACACATATACTATTAGAACAAAGTTGGGGTGAGTAGTACCAATAGTTTAATGGCACCTCTTTATATATCATCACAATCTCAATCGTGGTAGAACCAAGGGTACGTTGCGGTATATAACCGATACATGAGTGGATCAAGGACTGCAATACCACGATTAAAAGGGGACTATATCCAAGAGAAAGCATTCAACCATCATGTGTTATGCTCCCTTACTTAGTTCCTTCATACATACATATATACACACAGATTCTCCTAAACACATACATACACCCACACTGACGTAGATACATATATACATGCATAACACATATATTATTAGAGTTAGGTAGGGGCTAGTAGTGCCAAAAGAATAGTGACACCTCTTTAGATAGCATCACAATTTCAATCTTGGTAAAACCAAGGGTATGTTGTAGTAATCCATACATGAGTGAATTAAGGACTGTAAGGCCACAATTAAAAAGGTACTATACCCTAGAAGAAGCATTCAACCCTTGAGTGCTATGCTATCTTACCTAGTGTCTATATGCATGCATACACACGCGCCCAAGTTGCATAGATACATATATACATACATACATACAAGCTCTTTTTGTGTATAGAATTAATTATATACATCTTTCTCTCTCTCTCTCTCTCTCTCTCTCTCTCTCTCTCTCTCTCTCTCTCTCTCTCTCTCAAACTCTCAAAGGGGGAGATTCACTATGTATATATTCTGTATATCATGTGTGTTCAAGGACTCCTTATATGTGAATTTTTGACAAATGAAATACACCCTTGTCCTGTTCATCTGCACATTTTTTCCCAATTCTATTTTACAGCAACCTTTTGTATATGAAGATTTGAGAAAAAATAAAATTCAATAACGCTTTTGTAGCACCCACGTGATAGTCACATAATTATTTAGTGGCCCCCTTGAGATTTAGCTCTCTCTCTCTCTCTCTCTCTCTCTCTCTCTCTCTCTCTCTCTCTCTCTCTCTCTCTCTCTCTCTCTCTCTCTCTCTCTCTCTCTCTCTCTCTCTATTTTCTATCTATATCTCTCTGTTTTCCAAGAAAGCTCCTTTATTGTACTCCCTTTCGAACACCTCTTCATAGCAAGAGAGATACTTTCCACCACTGTGTTAATCCTTTTAGAAATAATGCAATGAATGAAAGGATGCAGTCGCTTGGGTGAAATGCCTGCAATGTTCAAGAAAGTATGAGCCTCTTCTATTTCGTGTACGATGCGTGTCTTACTTGCAGGCCAACATTAGTGACAAAATGGCCAGGCACCTTGCACAACCTAACCTATCCAAATAATCATCGTTTCATGTCCCAATATCATTTTTTAAAAAACAAAAATCATGTTCTTTAAACTTTTTTCACAAGAAAAATAGAAGAAATACCCAATTTCAATATTTTAGCGCCAATGTAGGGTTCAATTTAATACAAATGGAAACACTATAAGAGAAAAATTCCAGAACCACAAACATTTTAACAAAGGCAATTAGAAAGAGAAAAGTTGGCATAGGTGTGGAAATGCATGTGGTAATGTTTTATCAATAATATATGTGGTAATAGCTACGATAATATATCCATGATAATTATTATATCTATTATCGCATGTATTATTGGATGTATTATCACCATATGGATTTTCAAAAATAAAGATGCTCATATGGGCCACCCAATGAGAATCTTTATTTTTAACCTTGAAACGTGCACAAAAGAATAATAATATACTTTAAAATTACAAAACCTTTATAGATTGAGACGAAGAAGAACAATACTTTGTAAAATAACAAAAAAAGTCAAATTTTTGAATGAGTTTTATAAAAAATATATGGCTTTTTTGTGCCACATCTACACTTGTATAAGAGGAGTACATAAAAACATATATCTATCATAATCCTCTTCATTGTCCTTGTCCTTAGATTTATATGCTAGATTGCCTACACCAATAAAAAACAAATTAGATAAATCAATAACCCAAATTAACTATTAATACAATATCCAATCAAATACAAATTAAATAAATCAATAACCCAAATTAACTACTGATTAAAAAAACCCAATATTTTTTTTTGATAAATCAGTAACCCAAATTAACTATTAATACAATATCCATTGTCTGCACTTACTGTTTGTAGACTTTCGACTACTGAGTCAAATTGCTCGCAAGAGATATGATGGTTTTTCAACAACCATCGCCAAGTATTGAACTCTGTGTGTCTCTCTCAATACTTGAACATCTCTCTAGTAGGACGGCTGAGAGTGATATTTTCCTAAGTTAACAATAATCAAAAAAGTTTCACAAGCTAAAACATCTTCTTATCCGAACTTGCATAATTAAAATTAACTTACATATTTATCTTTCCAAGCCATTTTGTCTTTCGAACCATAGTGCATGGGAGTTTTCCTGGCATGAGCTTCGTGCTATAAACAGTGGGGTGAGTTGCAGCTTGCTTGCATTGCCCACTCCCACTTTGCATTTGCCATGTTGCCACCACGATAGCTTCAGTCTGGATTTGCAACCTCGTTGGCCGATGTGCGCCATACAGTTGATTGTTTATTTTTCAAAAATATTTTGGCATACCCCTTCAACCACTGTGTCGAGAAACAGTGATCGCGAGGGGCGTTTGGAAATTGAGCATGAAACGCTTCCTCAATGTAGCATGCATGATCGGACACTTGATCTTTGAATTTCTAAAGGAATTATTATATGTCGAGTGTATAAGAATCTACAGATGGCGCCAAAATGAACTGCCTTGTGCACTCCCAAGTTCGACCTTGTTGCAAACATGCGTGTCTAGCACAGACGTGTTTGTGTCCTCGTTCTTTGCGGTTGGAGGGGCACGCTCCAAAATAGGTGAGTCCGTCCCCCTCCACCACCAAAACAAGCGTCCGAACAATATGTGTGTGTGTGTGTGTGTGTGTGTGTGTGTGTGTGTGTGTGTGTGTGTGTGTGTGTGTGTGTGTGCATGTTTCAAATAATAAGATAAGGGGGGGAGAGGAGGGTGTCAAAAAAGCTGACCTTAATCTACTCCACTCCTTATAGTCGCGCTTTTGTCAATGTTATAGCATCCTTCCTTTGTGGTACTCTGGCTACAACGAAGGGTGGTCAAGAATGGTCCTCCAAAATAGGATTTTTTTGTGTGAGTGTGAGTGTGAGTGTGTGTGTGTGTGTGTGTGTGTGTGTGTGTGTGTGTGTGTGTGTGTGTGTGTGTGTGTGTGTGTGTGTGTGTGTGTGTGTGTGTGTGTGTGTGTAGCAGTTTTAAATCTAAATACATATACGCAAACGAACACGAGCTATTCACAGACCATGAATTCTAGAAAAGTACTGTGGTATTGCACAATAATTTATTTGCATTTGAAAATAAATTTTGTACAAGGTAATGAAGATAACAAGATATAGTTCAAGAATCCATAAACCCAAAGTCTGGGAAAATTTGTGTCACAGTAAGATATCCTCCATTTGTTAAGAACTCAACAATTTAATCAAGGAAGGTAGCCCTCACCTGCACCCATAGCCACAAGAAAACAGTTCGTTAGCACGTGATTGTACGCAGGTGATGCAGGGCATCCCAGTTGTTATCCATGTCACCTTAAAAAAAACATATTGTTCTTAACAAGTATTTTGTTTAGTTTTGAAATAAACCATTCTTTGGCAAATTTTGCCAATCTGATAAAGGAAATTGCACACCATAAAGTAGCAATGTACAAGTTCATTCCTCAATTTAATATACATATATCTCTCTTTTTTTTAAACCATCTTTTTCTAAATCTTTTGATATATATATTTTTAAAAAAAAACTACATTTCTCAAGAAATATTAATGCTTATCAAGTCATGTCTTGTTATATTGTATCACTAGCCAGAAATAGACAGCTGTTTTCATTGAAAAAATATAAGGCACTACGTGAGTCAGTCCTTCGATCAGACTCGGACCTGGTCTGAGACAGATACGACATATAAAAAACCAAAACAGATTCGTATAAAAGGGAGTTTATACGACTTTCCATAAAACCAAGGATTTTATAACCTATTCCTAGAAGCACTATTGTATATACTGCAAGATGCTTAGGTTAGAGTCAGCTTCTATATTTTTGAGTGTTTCTTTTTAATCCAGCAAATGAAGACCAACAAATTTTATATAATAGTCGAGGTTCCAACCCAGCCAAGCCATATATAACTCAATTCCCCAGTTGAAGTAAAGGTAATTTACCGAACAATATCAAAAGAAACATCATCTTATGTGAAAAAAACCAGAATCTTGGAACCAGTTTTAATAAATCCAGTATGTGCTGCAATACTTTAGCTCAATATACAAACCGAGTATGTATTGCCACTCATATTCAATAACGGATGTGTAGCAACTCTTAGCTTTATCATGAATAAGAGAACAAGCACTAAGAGAAGTCAGGATGCCTTTACAGAAACCAGTATAAAGTGCCCTCAAACAAGTGTACCGCAGATCTAATGC
Organism: Adiantum capillus-veneris; assembly: GCF_014529385.1. NCBI lineage: Eukaryota > Viridiplantae > Streptophyta > Polypodiopsida > Polypodiales > Pteridaceae > Adiantum > Adiantum capillus-veneris. The sequence goes on along the minus strand of NC_140951.1, from coordinate 36,841,012 downwards.
AATAGGAACCTCACCAAGAGATTTAAATTTATCAAGTGACTGTAATTTTATACACAGGACAACAGTAAATTAGTGAAGCCGTAATCCAAAATATCAAATCCACATTATATGATCATTACAGCTCATTTTATTTGTGAGTTTCTGGGTTTTTTTTAATTTTTACACGAGTTAATTTAATCTATTGAGCATATTTTTAACCAAATCTTAACATCTTCGCACCAATATACAATTCCATTCTAAAAAGTACATACAATACTCTTTCCTTAGTAGCAAAAACGGCCTCTTACCAGGCAGTTTCCCCCAATTTTTTTTAAAAAACAGAATTTTCCTCATAGACCAGTTTTACGGCACTTTAAACGGCAACCATGCATACAACTCCCATCATTCACAAAAATCCAGGCAATACTTAGTTTAACCGAGCCTTTCACTCAGTTTCCAGAACCAGGTTGCAACTTAATTATTTGTTTATTTTACGACATCGACCATCATTAGTCAAAGAAATATATAATTTCCAAACTTTCACACAGCATCAAAAGAGTACCTACACATTCATTAATCTCCAAAAGACCAGTAAAAAGTATCCGGAACAAGTTTCCAAATTTTCAAATCATTTCATCAACAAAGCTTCAGAGTGACATATTAGCTTTAGGTTAAATATACGGTAACAGACTACCTGGTTTTTTTTAAAGAATTTCAAAAAACCAGTTACAGCGAAGCTATAGAGATTCCAAATGTAAGACAAGGAATTTTATAAAACCTGTAGATTAGGAGACGACGAAGCGTCCACAGTATCCTTCACGTTCTTTTTCGGCATGATTGAGCACCCTGTAGGAAGTATCCACTCACCCACAAAGTATAGAATGCACACAAGTGAATACAGTACGATGCCAAGTGAGTAAGAGTACTCACAATTTTAGGGGGCTTTTATACATTGCTGAAGCGAATCGGCAGCAGATCTGCCACTGTCACAGTCCTGCTACAAAGTTAGACGCCACCCATACGGGCCAGATACTCAAGGATAGTCCCCGTTGAAGATCCGGTCTGACCTTACATCAGTATATGCGACTATACTCACAAGCCACCTCAACCCTAGCGCAGGCACAAGACGTGTTGCAGGCAGCCCCACACAACAGAGAGGTAAAAATACGCTACAGAGTGTAAATGGAGAGAGAGAGATGTTCTATTTACCTTAAAGCAAGGTCACATCATAAAATATCTAGTCTTATAATGTATACCTACTGGACACACCAAAGCCGTCGATACCCGGTTCAATTCGACCATCGAGATTTTTTTTACCTGGCTCAGGTTTAGCCACACATCCCAATATAAAATCCACACACCATAATCCTCGGCATATGTCATGCATCTAGCAACTGGGTACAGTATATAGAGATGTTTATTTACCTTAAAGCAAGGTCACATCAAATAAATATCTAGTCACATACAGAATACCAACTAGAAACCCCAATGCAGTCGATACCCGGTTTGAATCGACTATCGAGCTTTTTTTTTAAAAAAACAGGCTCAGTATTATCCCACACATCCTAGCTATCCACAAACCAATATACTCCGCTTAAGTCAAGTATCCAATAACTGAGGTGCAGTATCCAGCAAGGAACTAAACAGTGTACGATATGCTGCATATTAACAACACATTTTTTTTATTAATTCATACTTCCAATTTTGATTCAAAGTCAGAAAGTGAGTCTATAAAAGCCAGAAGACACTAATATATAAACCAATCAAAGGTAGCAGTAAGGAGTAACTATACAAGGGTAATATACATATCCGCATGTTTGCATATCAGGAGTGCTAAAAAAATGGCCTACAATCAAGAACTGGTTTTTTCCATAGCAAAAGCACACCTTTATCAATCAGGTGACTCTACACGGAGAACAACATTACTCCGTTATGAACTATATCTATTCCCACACTTAGGAACCTCTGTTTCCCAGACTAAATGGTGGTCATACAAAGATCGAGTGACTCGTGTAACACTTTGGGGTCGTGAGCATTTTAGGAACAATATCAGATTGGCTATGGTTACAGAAGCTCTGGGCCTAGGGCCACAGTATTATTACGTAGAACATTCAATGAAGCCAGGTTTTTCAGAGTGGTTATACCTGCTAGCCCAATTCCTTCCATCTCAAAAGATCTATTTGTATCGAAGTTATGGTCATCAACTAAGAGGTTATTTTAACTGTACTCCACGCACACGGGAGTATGGTTTGGTCTTGGCAACTCATATTTTGCCCTTAACAGAGCGCCCAAACACCTGATATTACTGCGATAGCTATTTGTGTGATCACGTAATGGGTGGTTTAATAGAGATGTAGATGAGGAGCCACAAAAATACTTGTCGGCCCTGCTTCTTTTTGTCCCTTGTCAGTCAGAAGAAAGAACTCAAGCTATTTTGTGTGTGTGTGTGTGTGTGTGTGTGTGTGTGTGTGTGTGTGTGTGTGTGTGTGTGTGTGTGTGTGTGTGTGTGTGTGTGTGTGTGTGTGTGTGTTTGTAAGAGAGTGTGTGTGAGAGAGGGAGAGAGATAGAGAGGGAGGTGGGGATGGCACTATAAGTGTTATTGAGGGTAGAGAAACTTGAGCAAGGTATGTCAAAGCCGGGGCATACCTTGCTTTGTTTCTTTTTAAGTGCGCCAATTATCACCGTGAATATTACTGCGGATATTACCATAGACATTACCATGTCTTGATTTTTTAAAACATTAGAAAAAGAATTTGATCTTGCAGGCGTGTAATTTTTCAATCTCCACTCTAACCAAGAGCCTTTTCAGAATAATTTTTAGTTTTTTTCACACATATTTTTTCGTACTTAGAACATATTTTATTTTTTCTTTAGTTTTTTATTTTCTTTCATCAAAATTTTAGTCCCTCTCTTATTTATTTTTTAGAGCATGTATTTTTCACAGATTCTTGAATTTAGCTAGCTACATTTCATGCATGTACAGGACAATTGGGATGATCATGGCCCTCCCAACGGCCTCAAACACGAGAAATGGTTCAAGGACAATCTCTCTTGTCCTTGCGCCAAGTGCAAAGAGGCAATCTCTTGCTTGAGGCGCATTGCTTTGGAGCATGTGGAGAACGAGGGGATTTGGATCTTTCAAAAAAGAGTGAGTAGATGGGAGCACCGCCCTTCCATACCTTGCTTGTTGAGGTGCAAGTGGCTCCTTTTGGAAGGGCATGTCTCTCTCTCTCTCTCTCTCTCTCTCTCTCTCTCTCTCTCTCTCTCTCTCTCTCTCTCTCTCTCTCTCTCTCTCTCTCTCTCTCTCTTCTCTCTCTCTGCATTGTCCAAGGAAGCCTTCTCTCTCTCTCTCTCTCTCTCTCTCTCTCTCTCTCTCTCTCTCTCTCTCTCTCTCTCTCTCTCTCTCTCTCTCTCTCTCTCTCTCTCTCTGTGTGTGTGTGTCATCCAAGGCAGGAGCAGTGCCCTCGCTCGGTCTCTTGTGGGTGATGCCTAGAGAGCAGCTCTCTCTCTCTCTCTCTCTCTCTCTCTCTCTCTCTCTCTCTCTCTCTCTCTCTCTCTCTCTCTCTCTCTCTCTCTCTCTCTCTCTCTCTCTCTCTCTCTCTCTCTCTCTCTCTCTCTCTCTCTCTCTCTCTCTCTCTCTCTCGTACGATAGGGTCACGCAAGGCAGAGCGGATGGAGAGGGCGAGCGGGGGGACTAGAATCTGACGTGGACTTTGGATGAGAGCGGGGGAATCTTGCTAATGTTAGATTTTAATATCATCCAACCAAAATTAAGTGTCCGAAATATATGTTTGGGGAGCGCCCTTGGAAAATCCCATTTTGTGATGAAGTTTAAGAGAAAGTGAGTGGAAGAGGGAATTTGATATTTTTGAGGTGGCGGGTGAAAGTACACACAATGTGGCTGTCTCTGTGCCGTCGTCTTGAGGCAAGGTTCTACGGTGAAAGCGTGGGCCATCTCCCTCTCTCTCTCCGGCCAAGTATCGAACTCTGCGTGTCTCTCTCAATACTTGAACATCTCTCTAGTAGGACGGCTCAGGGTGATATTTTCCTAAGTTAACAATAACCAAAAGGGTTTCATAAGCTAAAACACCTTCTTATCCGAACTTGCACAATTAAAATTAACTTACATATTTATCTTTCCAAGCCGCTTTGTCTCTTGAACCATAGTGCATTGGAGATTTCTTGGCACGAGCTTCGTGGTTGTAAACAGTGGGGTGAGCGCAGCTTGCTTGCATTGCCCACTCCCACTCTGCATTTGCCATGTTGCCACCACCATAGCTTCAGTCTGGGTTTTTGACCTCGTTGGCTGATGTGCGCCATACAGTTGAGAAACCCTTTTAACCACTAGGTTGAGAATATTTTGGCATACCCCTTCAACCACTGTGTTGAGAAACATTGATCGCGAGGGGCATTCAGAAATTGAGCATGCAACACTTCCTCAATGTAGCATGCATGATCGGGCACTTGATCTTTGAATTTTCTAAAGGAATTATTATAAGTCGAGTGTATAAGAATCTACAAATGGGGCCAAAATGGACTGCCGTGTGCAGTCCCAAATTCGACCTTGTTGCACATATGCATGTCTAGCACGGACGTGTTTGTGTTCTTGTTCTTTGCGGTTGGAGGGGCACGCTCCAAAATAGGTGAGTCCGTCCCCCTCCAACACCAAAACAAGCGTCCAAACAATATGTGTGTGTGTGTGTGTGTGTGTGTGTGTGTGTGTGTGTGTGTGTGTGTGTGTGTGTGTGTGTGTGTGTGTGTGTGTGTGTGTGTGTGTCTTTATGTGTGCATGTTTCAAATAATAGGATAAGGGAGGGAGAGGAGGGTGTCAAAAAAGCTGACCTTAATCTACTCCACTCCTTATAGTCGCGGTCAAGAATGGTCCTCCAAAATAGGATTTGTGTGTGTGTGTGTGTGTGTGTGTGTGTGTGTGTGTGTGTGTGTAGCTGTTAAATTAAATAAATAACACACCAATTGAACAAGATGTTCAAAAAGAAGACTGGCGAAAGATGTCAAAGGCAAAGATATGTACAGAAACAATTCAGTCTTTGAATAAAAAGTGTACAATAAAGTAAGAATGAAGTATCATTCCAAAGGAATTTGTACAAAGGTATCAAAAACTATCCCAATTGCACCATCAAATGCTTCCAAAGTCAGACTGCAGCAAGTTAAACCTCTTTAAGCCAAGATAGAATTCTCACATGCATCCATATAGTCAAGACAACAGACATGTTCGACTTGGCTACGTATGGCAGGCTTCAAAGAATCTATCAGTTGTTATCCATGTCGAACTTAAAAAATTTTAACTAGCTACTGTCCTACACATTTAAAGTCTCGAGGATTTTGCATCCTTATTTTTTGCTAGAGTTATTCATATATTTCAATGTACGCTATTCCTCACAATAGCCACGGACTTTAGAAGATGAAGTATCCTCCTAATAGTAAAATGGAGATCACAGTATGTAGAATTTGCAACACATCCAAGTATCATTTAGCGAGAGTATCAGATTTAAGTGGTGAACACACTGTTGGAATTAGGGTTATAGAGAAACACACACAGCTTGGAGAAGACGAAGGAAGATCAAGGCACACAATAGAGAGTATTTTACTTGGTGTGCAATGGAAAGATTGATAGCCCTAGAGTGATGGGCGTATATACAATGCACGGGGGAAAAAACCTCCTAAAGAGGGAAAAAATGCCCCGGCGGTCCTAGTGTGTTCACACACATCATTACCACATGTATATGGTAACAAATCCCCCCTGGCGTGATGCGGTGAACGAGAGCTGGCACATGAGTAAAGGGAAGTGCCATGCCCTCAGGACACCATCAGTCCACAAAGGGGAGTAAGCCCAAAGCTTTGCGGAAAGCTTCAAGATTCTCACGAGACAATGCCTTTGTGAAAAGATCTGCAAGGTTGTCCTGTGTTGGCACATAAGCCAAGCTGATCTCTCCTGCTGAGAGCCTCTCCCTGACATAGTGGTAATGCACCTCAATTTTCTTTGTGCGAGCATGAAAAACTGGGTTCCTCGCAACTGCCAATGCGCTCTGGCTGTCAGTGTAGATAGTGTTGGCAGTGTCCTGTCCAACACCCAAATCAGCCAAAGGCGTCTGAGCCATACACACTCAACCGTAGCTGTGAAGATTGCCCTGTACTCAGCCTCACAACTCGAAGTGGCCACAGTAGGTTGCTTCTTGCTCAACCATGATATACATGAACTGCCAAGCATGAAACAAAAACCACTTGGGGACACTCGCGTGTCAAAACAACCAGCCCAATCTGAGTCCGAAAAAGCATGTAAGTCTGGCGGCAATGATCCCCCCTTGGGATAAACCAAGCCAAGATGTAAAGTGCCACTAAGGTAGAGGAAAATCCTCTTGACAGCCTGCCAATGCTTAGACCCTGGGCTATGCATAAATCTGCTGACTTGTGAGACTGCAAAGCTTTTGTAGGACACCTGTTAAGTACATAAGTGGCACACATAATGGCCTCAAGCCAAAAAGAATGCTGCAAAGCTTGACTTTTGACCATACATCGTGCCATTTCTGTCAGTGACCTGTTTTTCCTCTCAGCAACACCATTTTGCTGAGGTGTATAAGGCACTGTACATTGGTGTTTTATCCCACGACTAGCCAGAAATGCATTAAATTCATGAGACATATACTCCCCCCCTCGATCGGAACGGAGGGTGCCCATAGTACATTTCGAGACATTTTCAGCCATAGCCAGAAATTGTTTGAAGCACATAAAAACTTCGGACTTCACTTTAAGCGGAAATACCCATGCATGCCTGGAGTAATCATCAATGAAAGTCACGAAGTACAGGTAATTTCCCAAGGACGGAGTTTGCATGGGCCCACAAACATCACTATGCACAAGCTACAACCTGCATGTGGCCCGAACTGAACCATCCTTTGGAAATTTAGAACGCTGCATCTTACCCAAAATATAGCCTTCACAAACATGTTTGACAGGTGCTTCAAGAGGTGGCAAAGAAGCAACCATATCATATTTCTGCAAACGCAACAAACTGGCAAAATTCAGATGACCAAAACGTGCATGCCAAAGTTTTGCATCTGAAATAGCCCTTGAATCTGCAACAGCATTTGCAAAATTTTGTCCACACTTGTCATACAAAGTGAGCTTATACAGCCCACGGCACAAAAGCCCAGATGCAACAATTTCATCACCAAAACTGAGATCATGAATTGTACATTTGTCATCCACAAATTTGACTACAAGTCCAAGTCTAGCAAGTGCAGATACAGATAAGATATTCTTCTTGATCCTAGGTACATAAAGTGCATCAACAAGTGTGAAGGAAATGCCATTAGCAGCAGTGAGCACAATCTTTCCAACTCCCTGAACTGGATAAGAGGCATTGTTGGCACAAGTGACTGAATTCCCATGAGGGACTGACTCGAGAGAGGTAAACAATTCACGATGTGAGGTAATGTGCTTTGTAGCACCACTGTCGAAATACCACACATGTGAATCTGCAGCAACTGACAAGCATGCATCATGGACAGCAGGATTGTAAGTGCACTCTGCGCTAAAAGCCCATTCTGCATCAACATCAGCATCACAGTATCCTTTCACAGAAGACTCAACAATGGCTGCATTTGTAGTGGAACCAGCATTTGCAGTGGAACCACCCTCTTTCTTCTTAGCCTCTTTGGCCTTCAACTTAGGACACGACTTGATCAAGTGATCATTAGTTTTACAATAATGGCAACACATCTTCTTTTTGCCCTTATCACCAGAATTGCCAAACGAAGTGCTGTCAGCAGAAGCATTAGGAACAGAATTTTTGCCACTCGCAGCAGAACCATAAGAAGTGGCTTCATTACTGTTACCACCCTTTCTTTGAGAAGCAATAAAAGCTTGTTCAACTGCACGCTGCCTAGTCCTGTTTTTTCTAGAAAGTGACTCTTGCAACAGCAATGTGCATAATGCATCAAACTTCACAACTTCAGGATTTCCTTGGGTCATCAGTCTCCAAGTACTAGCAAAAGTCTGGTAAGAATCTGGTAAGGCATCAAGAACAGTCTGCACTAGGGAACTGTCTAAAATGACTTCACCTACAGAAATGAGTTGCTCATTGATATCCTTGACACTAGCAAGGAAAGTGTCCATATCATCTTCCTCATGCATAATCTTCGAATCCAGCTCTTTACGCAGCAAAGCAATTTTAGCCTCATTGCGGCTTGCATAAAGACCTGCTAGAATATCCCAAGCCTGTTTTGCAGATTTTGCTGAACGGATGTGAGGAACAATGGTGCGCTTCACAGACAACGCAATCAATGCATGAGCTTGCGCATCCTTAACATCCCAATGAGCTTATTCTGCCGTAGGCAAAACAACTCTAACAGCTGCAATCCTTGCAGCAAGACCGACAACATCCTCAACATCGCCTACATCCTCAGAACTAGGACATACATCAATACCCTGCACAATGTCCCAGACACCCTTTGACACAAGAACATGTTGCATCATATAAGCCCACATAGGGTAGTTGTCCCCATCCAACTGTCCTCAGCAGCAAACATCTTGAACACATCTGTGTTGTTGTTGTCAGCCATGGTAAATGCTGCACCTGATGTGAAAACTGCCCAAAAATAGGAGAAATGGAGCGGGAACAACCTGTGCTATATAGCACTGTGCTATATAGCACAAACCGTAGAAGACTATAAGGCGCCTGTTATGCAGAAAACGGCACTGACAGAAATTCTGCACAAAATGACGAAATAGCCTGTGCAATATTGCCTGTAGTGGAAACGGAGGCCGAAATGAGCCCAAATCAAAATTTTGAGCAGACCAAGCTCTAAGAGATGACCCAAAATTTTTGTCGACCTGCGAACGCTCGCCAAAGCTCACTGAAATCGGAGAAAGTGAGCAAGCGTGTGCTAGAGCAGCTGGCGACTAAGCCCGGGAGGACGTGACCTACTCTGATACCAATTGTTGGAATTAGGATTGCAGAGAAACACACACAGCTTGGAGAAGACGAAGGAAGCTCAAGGCACACAATAGAGAGTGTTTTACTTGGTGTGCAATGGAAAGATTGATAGCCCTAGAGTGATGGGTCTATATACAATGCACGGGGGAAAAAACCTCCTAAAGAGGGAAAAAATGCCCCGGCGGTCCTAGTGTGTTCACACACATCACTACCACATGTATATGGTAACACACACCCTGAAGATCAAGCCTCAGAAAGGTTAGATTTCTAATGTTTTTATTAGCAGTGTTCCAGGCCAATCCACTTCTAATCATCTACACTCAACACAAGCTGTCACTAGGACGGCAAAACTTCACGTCGGTTAAGCGAGTCCCACCCAACCGAACTTATTCATGAATGTAGAAAGTAATCTAAAAATCAGGTAAAAAAGACCAGCAGGTATATAGCATCAGATATCCTGTCGACAATTATCTAAGTATTAAGTTTAGTTAGCATAACCAACCAGATGGGGAAAAAATCAGGGTCAAGTAGTGACTAGCCATACCATGTATCAGATTCAATGAAACCTAAGCCCGGAAAGTCAATTTCAAGCCTTCATACATTTTAAGGCAGTATCTCTAAGAGCCAGATGAGTATGCATGAAAATGGTCAGATCTTAGCCACATAGCCAATGCCAACTAATCCCTGTTTGTAGGTAAAACAAAGCCAACAAGCATACCATATAGGTTTTTAGAGAGAATCTTATTTTGTGCTTCTAATCACAAATGATACCAAGGCCTACTGCAATGCCAGCAGAATATCAGCAGCAAAAAAATATATTCTCTCTTTGCCTTAGCAACCAAAAAAGGACATAGAGCATTCCCATTTGCAATCAAATTTCCAAGGTAAAAGCAAGAAGCAAACAGCTCGACCAAGCCAAATCCTCAAGTATGAACTCCCCTGTTTTTTTTGTTGCATGTATCATAACCTATTGCAACCATCAGAATATGACAGCATAACCAGCAACTTACCTTCCAGTAATCAAAATCTTGCATGCATATCCAGCATCCCCACCAGGCATGCAGCCATTATCCTTACCATTAGTGTCAAAAACCAGAATAATAACCATATACATGAAATATCTGATATCAGCATGCAGTTCACCACCAGTCAAGAAGCCAACAACAAAAAAATAAATCCCTTTATAAATGTGAGCAGCCAGTATCCAATTTCTCAAAAGAATCCCAAAAAGACCAGTATCCGAATAGGCAGTATTCTAGTTAACCAGAGAGTTTTTTGCATAGTCAGCACCATCACCACGTTTTTAGCAGAGGATCAATTAGTATCAGATACAGAAGCCCAAATCAATATCATCACCAGAGTTACTGCATAACCAACAACATTACCAGCTTTACTGTCATCTTTTACCAGTCAAGCAGCCAAAAAAAAGAGAGAGATCTTTTGCAAATGTGAAATACAAAAAGAATCCTAAAAGATCATTTCTTAAAAAAGGTTTCTTTTAATCATGTATTGTAGTCAGATATCAGAGCATGAGATCAACGAAAACCTGTGAGCAGTCGCCATGCCAAGTAATTTTCCAAGCAGCTAAGGAAGACCAAGCCTAAGTGAGGGGAAAACACCCTCACCTTTTATAGTGGAGGAAGTAGGGATGCAATCCGACATATATTCATTAGTGGTGATGCCGCGGCCACCTAGAATCGAGGAGTGTAAGAGGTAATCTAGGTAGGATTCCATCAATGAGTGGGAGGTAGGGAGGCCAGGGCCGGCGACTTTTCCATTATGCGAGTTTGTCTGCGCGGGGTAGTGATGTAGTATGGTTGTCGCGACAGCACAGTGAAAAACCTAAGTAGGAATAGTGAATTAGAAAGCCCCCTAGGTTTTTTGGAGAGGCCAAAGAGTAAGTTTTATCTAAAAACTAAAACTAGTAGGAGGTAGATTAGGGGATAGTACCCATAGGGTAGCCAGAACAAAATGCTGGGAAAGCTTTAGCTTTATGGTAACTAGCTCGAATGTTTAACCAATGTGATCCACATAACAAATTAAGCATTTGTACAGCACAGGGTACTCCCTTACCCGGCAACAATTCAATTTAACCGCTTCAATTTCAGTGATTCGGAGTATAGTCTACCACCCCCTCCAGATGAGGTGCTAGAGCCACCATAGCCCCAAGGCAGTAATTTAGCATGTAAAACATAAGGTAAAATTCCCTAAAGCCACAATAGAACATTAATCGAGCCCCATAGATGCTATCTAGGTCAGAAGTCATGACCAAGTGTGTGTGTGTGTGTGTGTGTGTGTATGTGTGTGTATAGATATGGTCAGCTGCTGTGACACTGTGTGTGTGTGTGTGTGTGTGTGAGAGAGAGAGAGAGAGAGACAGAGAGAGAAAGATAGAGAGGGAGGTGGGGATGGCACTACAAGTGCTATTGAGGGTAGAGAAACTTAAGCAAGGTATGCCAAAGATGGGGCATACCTTGCTTTGTTTCTTTTTAAGTGCGCCAATTATCACCATGGATATTACTACGGATATTACCATACACATTACCATGTCTTGATTTTTTAAAACATTAGAAAAAGAATTTGATGTTGCAGGCGTGTAATTTTTCAATCTCCACTCTAACCAAGATCCCTTTCAGTACAATTTTTTATTTTTTTCACACATTTTTTCGTACTTAAAATATATTTTATTTTCTTTCATCAAAATTTTAGTCCCTCTCTTATTTATTTTTTAGAGCACATGTATTTTTTAAAGATTCTTGAATTTAGCTAGCTACATTTCATGCATGTACAAGACAATTGGGATGATCATGGCCCTCCCAACGGCCTCAAACATGAGAAATGATTCAAGGACAATCTCCCTTGTCCTTGCGCCAAGTGCAAACGGGCAATCTCTTGCTTGAGACACATTGCCTTGGAGCATGTGGAGAACGAGGGGATTTGGATCTTTCAAAAAAGAGTCCGAGTAAATGGGAGCACCGTCCTCCCATCCCTTATTTGTTGAGGTGCAAGTGGCTCCTTTTGGAAGGGTATGTCTGTGTGTGTGTGTGTGTGTGTGTGTGTGTGTGTGTGTGTGTGTGTGTGTGCAGGCTGTCCAGGACTAGGAGCAGTGCCCTCACTCGCTCTCTTGTGGGTGATGCCTAGAGAGCAGCCATCTCTCTCTCTCTCTCTCTCTCTCTCTCTCTCTCTCTCTCTCTCATGATAGGGTCGCGCAAACCACAGCAGATGGAGAGGGCGAGGGGGGGGACTAGAAGCGGACGTGGACTTTGGGGGAATCTTGCTAATGTTAGATTTTAATATCATCCAACCAAAATTGTCCCAAATATATATTTGGGCAGCGCCCTTGGAAAATCCCATTTTGTGAGGAAGTTTAAGAGAGAGTGAGTGTAAGAGGGAAGTTTATATTTTTGAGATCGCGGGTGAAAGTGCAGGCAATGTGGTTGTCTCTGTGCGGTCGTCTTGAGGCAAGGTTCTACGGTGCAAGCGTGGGCCATCTCCCTCTCTCTCTCTCCCGCTGGTATGTGTGCACGGCGCACCCGGCTAGAGCAGCACGATCCCCCTCTATCGCTTTTATTTGTGTGCAAAACAGGGCACATGGTGCGATGCTAATGTGGGAGCCCGGTGTAGACGCGTGTGGGTGACGTAGAGATGCAAAGGGCAGGCGCAGAATCTCTCTCTCTCTCTCTCTCTCTTCGCAACCACACATGGCATGTCTTGTTGCCTTTTTGTCTGCTTTGATTAGACGCAATGGTAGTGTCTGAGAGAGAGAGATGTCAAAGGCGGAGCGTGTAGAGAGAGAAGCTCCGTGTAGATGAATTTTTTTTCAAAGCGAAGCTTCTTAGCTCAAGTTACGACCAAATGCTATCAAATTGTCATAGCTGAGTGACCCGTTCTCTGAGAAATCAAATTTTCCAATTTTTTTGAAACAGACTATAGACCTTGAACCTTAGGTTGAACCTAGCTTATAGCGCACTTGCGCACCCAAGGCGGATGCCGGTGCGCTCCTTGAGGTCTCCCTTGGACTAAAGCACCGTCGTCGGATAGCTCAAGCTCCAAGCTACCTCCTCTGTCATTGTTGATGTGCCAGCTATCGTCATGAAGTCCTCGAGGTCACGCAACACACCATTGTAAACATTAGCTCTAATACCAATTGAAGAGCATGCGATCAGGTGGAATGTGTGCATGCGATGAGGAAGGACAACAATAAACACAAAACCAAAAAGAGAACCCTTTATTCTATACCTGTAAAAAATAAAGAATCATATGTATACATCGGATGGCTAGCCATTGGCGTGTCTGGCCAAAGAAGACACCGTCTTTACCCCAACATCTCTCTCTCTCTCTCTCTCTCAACACGAGATTTACACGACACACAAATACATATCAAAAGGCAAGAGGAGGAGAAGAAAAGTATAATAAAAACAAAAGGAGTTAATTTGATTCTCTTTTTATACTTGAATATTAATAGTAGCCTTGTAGCTTGAAATGAAAGAAAATAGTATAGACCAAAAGTATGTAAGGGGTTAGATTAATAAACACATCAAAGAGAGAGAAAGAAAGAACTAAAGGGAAAGAAAGAAAGGAAGAAAGATTTATCATCATCTAGAGGTTGAATTCAGGCTTGAGATAAACCAAAGTACAATTGTGCTATTTTCCTTTGGTATCCAAAAAAAAGAGGGTAAAATCAACCTAAATTGCAAAATAGAATTAAAGTATATGTAAAAAATGAAGTATACTAGGCTTGTGTTGACAAACTAACTACACTTTGTGTTAGATAACAGTTTTTTTTTTTTGTTTACTAGTGGAGAGTATTTTTTTCCACATTGTATATAGACAACAAAATTTCAATTTGTTTTTGGACCTTGCACGGGGGAAATCTCTCATGCCTACTCCACAAATTTGTTTGCTACTTTTGAGGTCTTGCCATTGCTCTATCTTGGCTGAGATTCAAGAAATCATGCAGCTTTCCTATTCAAATACTGATCTCAGATTTCGAAATTTCTGAGGGCGCACACCGTAAAATCTTCTACATTTTTAGTACAAATGGATCTCCCATGCATTGATCAAAGTACAATATTAGTCTACAAAATCACGTCAAGGATGAAGGCATCCAACCTAGATTGACATTTGCATATAGAATAGAAAATACAAACACTTCTAATTTTGTGATCGGCTACAGATCCCAACCATTCATTTGCACTAACATATACATAAACATTTTGACTGAGCCATTGGATGGTTGATATGACAGCACTCATAATCTTGGTGATTTTTGTATATTGAATGTCAATAATAGTCTACAAAATCACGTCAAGGATGAAGTACAAAGAAATACAATGACACTAATCAGCTGCCTTATGCTACTGAACTTCAAGTACGAAGAACAGAAGAGAGAAGAAAAGTTTGAACATCATAGGAACTATCCCAGGAGACCTCAAACATCTATCCGTGAACTGAGGACCTGATACTCAAGCGGGAACTGGGATAACCCATCTACAACACTTGGGTGATCGAAAGATAACTCCACTTTCCTATTTTTATTCGTGCGCACGCACGCACACACTGCACGATAAGTTTTAACATTGCCGGAACAATCCCAAGAGACATCAAACAAGGAGCAAAAGTTACACGCACGCTTGAAAATCTTAGGCACAAAATGGAAGTTTCTGAGGAGCTACTTAGGCATCATATATGAAGGCAGTATGACAAACAACAATTGTGGTGTCATCAAAAACTCCTTAGTCAATTGGTCAACTTGAAATATACATCATTTTGGGCTTGTTGGCCGCAGGCTGCAATCTATTTTATCGTAGCTGGACTGATTTAATACATGGCTTCCCACTTTCCATTCACTCGCAGCACAAGGAAAGCGAGCATGCTGTCAACAGAAACAATTTTAATATTTGACATATTCCATCACTATCAATGAATGGTGTACATAAGATTATCAGATGTTCTTCATCGTCGGACAGCCATATACAATTTGAAGTGCTCAAATTTTATCTTCTAGCCTCTGGCAATGTTCTCACTGTGTTGGAAAAAAGCTCGAGATTGTAAGAAAATGTACCACCAAAAGAATTTCACATGCAGCCCAGCCCGTATTCTACTCGCTGCAGCGGACGAATGAGAAGCCCCATACTCTTCAAAGCAGCTACAAAGGCATCAGGAGAAAGCAATTATGCACAATTCTATGTGGTGCCGAGCTCCCTTTTTTGTCCCATATAATCTCCACCTGTCCATGAGCACATTCTCGCAGTAAGATCAATCGTCATCATGGCTTGGATGCACCTGCAACAGAACAGGGACAAACACTTGCAGCCTGCAGAATATTAAACAATGCTCCATTGACAATTAAACAGCTCATCATCATCTTTGAGAGCCCTGGACAGTAACAATTAATTGCTGACTGCCGCCAGAATGATGATTCTCCCCTTTAATAATTACCTGCAAACCAGCATTCCCCACTCAGCCTGTCAAACCTAACAATAGCTTACGAATTGATGGTTCAAGTATTTTGCACATATCTTTACCTCTGTCGAGGTCGCGTCAACGGAGGAGAACCAGCCCATTAGAATACCAAGGTGCACGATAACAGGAATAAATTTGAATAGCAGAGGTGTTGTGACCTGCAAACAACAAAGGTCCTTCATTAGACCTCCTTGTCAAGATGTTCTCTACCTACCGTAACAGGTGAACAACTTACCAGGCTAAGAGCTGTTGTTCCTAATAACAGCAAGTACAGCTTGTCCTGCAAAAGCAAGGCGCACATAAGTCTTCGAAAATGCTTGTAAGCCTTTCACCAGGTATTCTTTGGCGATTAAGAGACCAAACATTCAAAACAGAAATTTTTGTTGGTCTCACAAATAGAGGTTCCCATGTTGAGCCCAATGCTGGCTGTAGAATAAGATCTAAATGCATCCATCATTCAACAACAACCCACCCCTTTTCTTCCCCTTCCAAGCTTTTACCAAAATATAAACTTTTAAAATTTTACCTGTGTAGACACCACCATCACCCATCCTGGAAATTACTAAATAATAGAACACTAGTTTCAACTTTAAGGGATGTAATGCGTTCAATACCAGCACATACGTTGTACAAAGATGTTTCTAGTATTTTGAAGACAGACAACTTCATTGGAACTGCTCAATAACACAAGCAATCATTATATATTGCTGGAATGTGTTCATAATATGGAAATAAAGAAACATTCATGCATGGAAAAAATTTGACAAGACAAGACCATCTGAGGCTTGTAGCTGCGAATTGAAAAAATATTTTTTAAAGTAGCATGTGTTACTGACGTCTCTAAAATGAACATAAACTGACACGGTGTAATAAAGGTAATACCTCAACCAAGTGCATGTTAGAAGCACGGCTAAGAAGAACAAAAGCAAATTCCCCTATTTGCGCCAGGGACATGCCAACCTATTTCACATCAATAAGATCAGTTTATATTACCAACTTCACAACCTTAGCAAACTATGACACCTTGAATTCAAATAAGGAATTGGATAGCAAAACTACAAGAAGACCTGCATTAATGTGCGATTTTTTCAAAGATAAATTGCTAAAAACAACAAGATTGCACCAGGCCTCTATACCAGCTTCACTCACGCCTAAATTGAAGCTGACCACAGCAAGGAACAGGCTAATAGACATCTGTTTCTAAAATCTAAAAATCTATATGTCCATTCTCATACAATTATGAGTAATAGAGACTGCAATCTCCTCTTCCATTTCCAACTTCACTTCTCAGTTCAATCCACTTCCACTGCCCTCAATACAAAGTAAGATATTCCAAAAGGGTCAAATGACAAGACATCTCCGAACAGCAACATGTAAAGAGGGTCATGGAAGAGGTAAATTTTACTACCCAAGCTGTAAATAAACCCGAGTTCATCATTAATTGTAAAATTCAATTCATTTATAGTATTTACTACTTCAAACATGATGGGTTAATAGACATCTACATGTTTGACAATAGAGTATCTTCATCTTAGAGGGCAAATGAAAAATGTTTCTCGCTAATAGAAAGCAAAGTAGTTCGGTTACCCTTTTTTTAAAGTGAACATTACTTTGATAACAAGCCAAGCAAACGGATTTGACATACAGAATAAGTTAATCATAATTTATTACCCCCTTCCCCCCCACACGGCAGTGCTCAGACCAAAAAAAACTCATGTGCCCGTCTGCTTACATGTCACCATTACTCTCTTATACCCCACTAACAAACCCCAGATTTGTGGCACAACGCCAACTCCCATTTCACTTGTTGTCAGCTGTTTAAACCATCATGGCAGGACACCACCTATCCAGCTTAAAAATCCACTCTTGATCACAGATAAAAAAAGCACCATGGCGGAAAAAGAACCATAGTTTCAAGACGTCCACAAAACAGAGCTCCATCATTTAAGGGTGGTCTGTAAAGATGTTCGCACCTACAGGCTCATTGATAAACTATTTGGTGATTGAAACTTTGGTGCAAGACTCTCCTCATTAGGCCGGAATGTGGTTGCCCCCAAGTGACCAATTCCTGCACTTGCTGCCGCCTATGATAAGCGCCAAGACCAGCAGTTTTAGGGATGATGCTCCCTGCTACCTAGTTGTATACGTAAAGTTGCAATCTTTACTTGAACTAAATGAAGATTGCACTAGATTGTGGAATCTCCATAAATCAGCTAACGATGGTGGAAAGTGGTAATGAACATTCAAAACAATAAGCTCTCTTTACATCAAAGCTTAAGTAGGGTGGGACACGCCACCCACGTGATCACGCCTCAGATTGGCTATGTCGAGATGTGTACTTCAGCCTCCGCATTGTGCCTACTGGAAATTTCCTACATTGTGTTCCATATTTTGCAAGATATGAGACAAAATATATCCTCTGGTACTGTAGGGGCACTTGTCAGATGAATTTCAACCTACGCCTGCACTGTTTTTTACAGCTGTGCCTTCAGCAAGTATTTGTGGTCAGTTTGCAGGTCTCATAACAAGATGACACACGCACGCACACACGCACAAGAATGTGTCTGCCTATGTGTGCACTAGTATACTCATAACTGGAGTGTCCCGATGTGCCATAGGCCCAGTCACCTTTTCATGACATAGTTAAAACATCTCGGCATTAAATCCGAAAACCAAAATCAAATTCATAAACCGTTTAGCAGAAACTTCCTTTGAAAAGTACTTACAAGGAAGGAATTTTTCATGCTGTAACCAAAAAGTCTGACTACGACAGTCACAACAAAAGTCTTTGCGATGATTACAAGGATCACAGATGCCAGCAATATGTCCATATGACTAAGCAAAAACTGCACGTTGATCAGCATCCCAATACTGGAAAGGAAAAGTGCTGCAAAGAGATTGCGAATTGGTTCCACCTGTAAGAGCAATCGGACGTATGAGGATTCAATTTGAAAGAGATGACAAAAAAACTTACACTTTCAAATTTTCAATAAGAGAAAGATAAGAGGACTTAATGCACCCAAAATCGATAGTAGGATGTCCCTTCACAACTGTGCTCCATGCAATTTAGAGATGAATAGCTCTGAGTTTGATAGCTCCATGAAGATATGATGCAAACCAAGGTGGGGTGTTTAACTGAAAGTGTTACAGCACTGGAATCAGCACATGCGCACAAGCTTTGTCCAGATCCATGAGCCTGAACAACAGCAATGCATAACAGCTAGACAGCAGGGCAACTTACAGCCAGAAGAATAAGGATCAGAAAGGGAAGAGGACAAGAGGAAGGGCCACAAGTAGCTAAGGGCGAAAAAGAAAAACCTGGTCAAAGGAAACAAGGGCTAGCACTAGCATGGGAAGGCCCCACCCGTGCTGTTGCTCTAAGTAAGATGCTCCCTGACAGAGCTGGTGATGCTCGACCAAGCTGAACAGATTAAGGAAGCAGGGAGATGATTTATCTACTCCAAACAAGCAATGATGTAGTTATTCCATCCAGAATCTATACACCAAGGAGGCAATGTGTGTACAAAAGTGATCAAACAAGCATGCTACCTATGCTATTCCTACTTCAGCACACAGCCTAGAGCATAACCGCTAAATCAAATGGCATCACCACAAGGATTCCGTATTGAAATATACAAGCGAGCTTGATTAGAAACTTTCAACACACTTTCACGAAGTAAAACGAGAGATGAATATTGGTTCTATTCAAAATGCTCAATCATCATGAATAAAGGGAGCAAGTGGGCGTAAAAAGCATACAATAAAGGAGCTCCTTGAAGTGGATATGGAAGCTATGGAGCTCCTTGGTGTTCTCAAAGTTCTCAGGCTTGATTTGACTAGCTTCTCACCTTTGGTACCCAAAAAATGAGTTAAAAGTGACTAAATTACATAATGGGCCTGTTACTCCCATTTTGGGGAAGCTTCGTTTGCACATTCAGAGTTATGTGAATGCGGAAAAATTTCATATTATGCCACTTGATGTCATGTGACACGTCCAACCCTATGTGTCCGTGGACAAGCTACAACATGACAAGGGTTCAGTCAATCCAGTCAGTCTAGAATAGGAAGTGATATGGCACTTTTGTGAGTCTGTTCGTAGACAGTGCATGACCAGACACCTAGATTAGATGCATATCCTCCGGTTGCACACAGCATGATCATCAGCATTCCCATCAGACTCCATCAGGATCATTTTACAGAGCAGAAAACCTATTTTCCCTATTTTTGACAATTTTCACTTATTTATTAAGTGACTTTTGTTGGGAACTAGGTAGGGCAATTTTGCTAATGAAATATATAAGGAAACCAGAGCTAGCACTTTCTGGCAGAAGAGGCAGCAGGAGCATTGCTCAACAGGCAACTTCTCAAACAAGACCAACCACCAAAGACCTGTCGTTTTCTCTCATGAGCAGACCCAGCGTTTTCAGCACTTAGATCTAGCATTTTTCAGCCCATGACCTTGGCGATCTTCAACAAGCCTCATACGGCGCTTTTGCACCCTCTGCACCAGCGTTTTGACTCAGCCAAGCCAGCGTTTTCAGCCCTGCTATCGCAACAAATTCAGCCTATGATCAGCGTTTGAAAACAGCCATAGATCAGCATGAACCAGTGTTTTTGTAGCAGCATGAACCAGCGTTTTTGCAGCAACAATTTCAGCATGAGCCAGCGTTTTTCTCAACAGAAAAGTCAGCGTTTTATTCAGCAGTAAACCAGCGATTAAAGGAGCAGCAGATCCAGTGTTTGTAGACGGCAAGGACAGCGTGTTTGCAACAGCAGATCAGCCCCGTCATCGTCGACAGTTCCTGACTCGCCAAGAATTCCCAAGCATTCAGTCTTCAGCCCTAGTCTCGTCATTGTCGGCACCACCGTCACCCTCGACATAGCATCACTTAGATTTGCATCCGCATCTTGTACCAGATTGTGCAATCTATTAATAGCATAGACTTCTCTTGCCATCAAGAGAGGGGCCTTCGGAGGAGGATTTTGACAACATTCTGGTGTCGTATTCTTCTCTCTCTATCTCTCAGTCTCAGCACCTTCATTCACAGTGTCATTCACTTTGTTTGTGGTCATTTGCACTTTCTCACTAAAGGAACGGAAGGCTCTCCCTTCCGTAAGTAAAAGGAACCCTTGAGCACAATTCGGAGCACTCATTTTGAGCAAAGTTCAACATTCATTCCGTTGTACTTTACATGATGTCACGTGACACATCCAACCCTATGTGTCCGTGGACACTTGAGGGCTATGATGTGTTATTGGGTACCCCATGGTGTTACAAGTTGCATGATATGGTGGATACTTACAACAAAAAGATTACTCTAGTACATAGAGGAAAGACTCATGTCCTTGATGTAAAGCTTAAAGGCGAGTCTCTTCCATTTGTTTCTGCTTTTGCTATTTCATATGTAATAAAGAATCATCTTTCTGCATACTTGATCTTTCAAAAATAAGTGCCTGAAGTTGTATCTAATTTGCCTACCTTAGATAAAGATAGGTCAACTTTTATGAGTGGTTTCAGTGATTGTTTTTCGGATTTTCGGACTCTTTGCCAGAGGATTTACCTCCTAAGAGACCTGAGGATCATACCATAGATCTTGTGCCAGATTCTAGTCCACCGAATAGACCACCGTACAGGGTTAGTGCACCCCAACAGAAAGAGATTATGAGTCAGGTTAACGAGCCTTTACAGAAGGGACTGATTCAGCCCAGTTCATATTTGCTTGTACTCCTAGCGCATGTGCATTGACTACCTCGCTTTGAATAAGAATACCATCAAGAACAGGTTCCCCATACCGAGGATAGATGACATCCTTGATCGGCTTGAGGGAATGTCACTGTTTACGAAAAGAGTGGGTACCATCAAATACGCATTAGGCCAGAAGATGTCCATAAGACTGCATTTAGAACAACATTTGGTCTCTATGAGTTTCTTGTCATGCCATTCGGTCTCACAAATGCTCCTGCCACGTTCAATAGAATGATGGACAGAATATTTAGACCACAAAGAAATTTCGTGGGTACATTCTTTGATGACATGATTGTCTATTCAAAGTCTGAAGAGGAGCATAGGGATCACTTGACCGCAATTTCAATGAGGCAAGAACAGACTACTCATTAATGCGAAGAAGAGTGAATTCGGAAGAGGTTCACTTCCTTGGGCACATTGTTTCAAAAGATGGGGTTCGTATGGATCCTGCCAAAGTGGAAGCAATTAGGTCATGACCAGATTTGAAGTCCGTACATGACATTCGAAGCTTTCTAGGCTTTGTTCCTACTACAGGAGGTTCATCCCCGAAAATTTGCTAAGATTGCTTCTCCACTCCATGCCCTACAAGGGAAAGGAGTTACTTTCAAGTGGACAGCCAAGGAAATTCTAGCCTTCAAACACTTGAAAGAGAAGCTAACTTCAAATCCGGTAATCATTTTGCCAGATCTTTCGAAACCTTTTGTGGTTTGATGTCATGCATGTGGCCACAACCTTGGTGCAGTTCTAATGCAGAATGGCCAAGTAGTCATATATGAGAGCAGAATTCTTTTGATGACTGAAAAGAACATGAGAAAGAATTGTTGGCAGTAATTCACGCTGCTAGGGGCTGATTTTGTTGTCCAAATAGATCATCAAACCTTGCGATACTTTCTCACTCAAACGAAGTTGTCTAAGAAACACATGCGATGGGCAATGTCAATTCGGTACCATTGTGAACTAGACAAAACGAAGCCACAATATGCTGAAGATTCAGATTTTGCAAGGATTTATGGTCAGCTTGTTGATGGGCAACATCATGAACACTTTATGCTTAAGAATGACTTTCTCATGATGCATGGAAAGTTATGCGTTACTAAATAGTTAGGGCCAAAGGTTTTTATGGAAAGTCATGCTCCACCATATGTTGGGCATCGTGCAATTGATGCGACAATGAAAGGGGTTGAGGCATTCTTCTATTGGCTGCTTTACGTTAAGATCTTGACACATTTGTAAGATCATGCCTAGTATGCCACAACTCAAATTTGACAGGCAAAAACAATCGAGATTGTTGCAGCCATTGTCGATCCCTAATAGGCCATGGGAAAGCATAGCAATGGACTTTATCTTTGATCTTCCAAGAACACAAACATGCAATGATGGGGTTTGGACTATCATTTGCTAAGATCAGTAAACAGATATGATCAAATGTTATGTGTCAGAGCACAAGGCAACTTGGGAACACCATCTCCCATTGGTTGAATATGCTTACAATAACATTGTGCATACATCAACAGACAAGGCATCATTTGAGATAGTGGTAGGAGGAAACAAAGTCCCACCCATTTTGCAAACTAAGGACAAGATATTTGAAGCAGACAAATATGTGCAAGATATGGACGAAACATACAGGAAGATAAAGATTTCCCTTGAGAAGACTCCAGGTAAGCAAAAGAAAGTTGTTGATCGTCACCATCGTGAACTTGTATTTTCACTTGGTGATTGGGTACTTTTGCGCTTTGAAAAGGCCATGTTAAGAAAAAGGTAAGGCGAGGAACGTTTGTTTCCAAAGCTCAGTATTTGATATTATGGTCCTTTTCAGACTTCGGAAAAAAGATCAGTGATGTAGCTTACAGGTTGAACCTACCAGAAGGCTCGAAAATACATAATGCTTTTCATGTCAGCCTTCTCAGGCCCTTTGTTGGTAATGTGCCAGAGAATGTGCTTGATGAGAAACAGCCCGAAGTGGAAGAATTGGATGAGATTCTTGTTCCTGAACACATAAGGAAAGGGAGGTTAGAGGAAGGGTTGCAAGAACTATCCATCTTTGGATCCCAAATGGATGGAAGAGTCTGAATTGGTTGATTCACCTCAACTATTGCAACTGTATCTTGAAGCCTTTCAGATGGAACCCACACTGACTTGATATATCTCTATGGAGCAAGGTGATAGCATGGTTCATGATGCTCAAAAGAGTAGTTAAGCAATTGTATCTATTCTTTCATACAGAATTTGGCTAGAGAAATTTGTGCTTAAGAGTCCACCAGAAGACTTCTATGCTAGATATATGTGTGGTAGCTAAGTTGGTGGGATTGTCTAATCGTCCAACACTACATTTCCGGAAGCATGTATATCTTGGATTCCCATCATAGAATATATGTAATATCAGGAGATATCAACATGTATTATTGGCATGCAAGTGAGGTCGCTTGCAATATTTCAAGGGTGGAATATGTCACCAAGAGGTTTATTTTTCCTGTTGCCTTCTTTAAATATGTACTACGTATTTTTATTTGTTTTTCCCGAAACCCTTGAAAAGATGCAATTGGACATTGCATGGCCAATGTGAAACGGTTGCGACTGAATGGGTTTCTCACATCTAGAATCTAGGTCAGTCAGTCTGGGACTAGTCGGGCCAATTAGCACTAAATTCTGAAGAGTATGGAAGCATGTGTGCGCCAAACGGAATTTGGCCCACTCGACAAGTCACAACTTTATAAGTTGGTGGAACTAGGAAATTAAACCAAAGGGGCAAATTGGACACATGGCAGTAGGAGAGCAACCTAACTTGCAAGCCACTACACCATTCCAGAAGGCTCATCCAAAGAGGGGACGCCCAAATATGAGGCTGAAGGATGATTTTCAGTTTTTATGGTGGATTTTCAAGTTCTGCAGCTTTCACAGAAAGCTTGCCTCCTCCCTTGTCTCATGTAGCGCGATGATTTACTCTCACGCATCTCTCTCTCCCCTTTGCACATATGGTAATGCCCCACTAGTTGCGCTTCTCAGTTGACCATGTATAGTTCTCGGGGTTTTATGCGTGTTTGCCAAGGCAAGAGCCTTCTAAGCAGGCACCGGATTAGCTAACTGCTAATCCCCCATAGGTACGCACAGTTCCATCGCAAAAGATTGCGAATTTGGAGAGTTTTCTCACATGAAAACTATCCAAATCACAGGGGGGATTGTCCCATTGCGTGTGAGAGCTCTTGGGACAGGCATAGACGTGTTCACTCCGCTCAAAACGATCCAAAACAGAGAATTACAGCCTGCTGTGTTTTTCTGTAGGTTAAGGGTTTTGCACCTAAAGTGTAAGAAATCACCAGGGGAGCCTCGGGAAGGTCTTGGGATGCTTACAAAGGGCTTTGGGGACCGGGTAGTGACAAAACAGGGAATTATAGCACGCTGAAATTCTATTACAGCTCACCAGAAAGCTTCTAAATTGTGCGGGAATCCGTCCTAGACAGGTACTTTTGACCTACAAGCGTTTTGGCGTCGTTATGCTACCGAAATTGGGTCAAAAAACCTGCAATTTTGGCCCTCGCCAAGATTGGATAGCTTTGTGAGACTTTGATTTACGTGTTCGGATCGTCTGTTCTTAATTGAATAAAGAAGTACCGAAAGGGGCTCCAATCTTTGGGGCCTACAGGGTGTCGGTCTTCGTGTGCGCAGTGACATTCTAGTCGCTGGACGCATCTTTGTTCTCTTTTCTTCTCAATGCTATGTGTAAAGTTAATAGGTAATTGAATTAGTACTGCCCTCTACTGTGTACATGCCAATTATACTAGGCATAGAGGAAGTCTCAGATCTCAAGTGCAAAGAAACCGAGGCATGATCAGAGAGCAAAGGCCAAATCATAATTGTCCCACCATGAGATGCTGTCGAGATGCCAATGAAAAATCTACCTAGTCGCTCTAGCAAACAACCTAACTGCCTTCTAAAACCCCACAAAAACTGTAATGATTGTGGAGTGCGAGCCACATGGGATATGCAATGGGGGCATAGAGTACCATTGTAAACTAGAGACTAGCAGTGGTGTATGCATTTATGTGGGACCCCATTGGTGGTGCCATTTCACGTTTTTCGTTTTTGTTCACCTTCAAGGCACGATACCCTAAGTGGATTATAGCAAACCATGTAATTCTTAGGTCCCTGTAAACAGGAGGGCACCACGTGCCAACGGAAATCAATATACGGAACGTACTTTAAGCCCTTCAAAACAATAGAACCAAAGGAGATGCACGGCACACAACACACGGAGTGGCGGAGTTCCACCCCAAGAGAGCACTGGCCCCAAACACTCGTGCCCCTTTCAGGGTTTCTTTATATTGCTTCAACTCGTTAAAACTCGGGCGTCACTTGTATGCAAAGTCCCACGAATGAAAATACTTCTCCCATTGAGACTTATTAAACAAAAGTAGATAAAACAAACCATTATTTACTTTTTTTCAATTAGAAAAGGCATACGCAAAATAAGTTCAAGTAGCTTACTTGGCTAAAACTTGAAACAAGTACTCAACTTTAAACTAAAAAGCATAAGACATCTCAAAGACTTAATCCTAGAAATCAGCTTGTTGGATCTTTTCGAGTTCTTGTATCAGCCAGGTAGAGAGACTGATCAAGAACTTCCTTTGGTCAGGGCGTGACACTCAAATAGCCCGGGCCAAAGTGACATGGCAGGTCATCACTCTTCCTTGTTCTCAGGGAGGATTTGGGATCATAGACCCAGCACAGCACAGCACAACCCTTCTTGGGAAGTTTATCGTCAGAGGACTTCTTTCAGGAGAGCAGCCCTGGAAGGAGTTCTTGCTTCAGCGGCTTAGTGCTAGGGTGCCTCAGGCTGGAGGCCCCTGGCGACCCTCGACTAGATGGGTTTTCACAGAGATGCACAGAGTTGGCTTGAGCAAGAGACTGGAGGACCGCTTTGCTGTGAGTCTGCTCCGATCTTGGGAGCAACTGCGGAGAGGCCTTGAGCAACGTTAGCCTACTTGCACGGAGGACCGCCTGAGACATCCCCTTGTTTGGAACCCCATGGTTAGCACTCAGAGAGTGCCACTTGGTTGATAGTCGGCCTCATGTTTCCTGGGGTCCCATGGCAGCTTTTTGGGAGAGGTTGTGGGACTCCAGACAGCCGAGGCAAGTCACTTTGTTCCAGTGGCTGGTTGCACACCGAGCTACAGCAATTGGGAGTTGGCTTGTACATAGTGGTCTCTCGGCCGCATGTGCAGCTTGTGACCATCTAGTGGAGAATCAGCGTCACTGTCTTTGGGACTGTCCTTTGGCACAGCAGGTGTGGCTTCGTGTTCTTCGGCTGATGCCAGCTCTTTCCACAGCTCGGTAGTACACTTGGGGGGCAGCTGCTTGGTCTACTCTCATGGGCCCGGCACTTCAGTTTGAGCTATCCTCCACGAGCAGGATCATAGTGATGCAGAGGGGTCGACCTACACTCCAGCCTGCTATAGAGCTTACTCCACAAGAGTGGTGCAGCGAGAGAGAGGAGTGTTGGGAGCTCATCAGCGGCCTGACACTGGTTCATCTGGCGGGCCCGCTGCTTCTGCATCTCTGAGGCTCGCCCTGTACCACCAGCAAAGACTGTTCGGAGCTTTGGCTAGAGCTCCATACTCTCAAAGGACAGTTCCAGAGACTCCAAGGCAGCTCCGACCGCATGCGGGAGTGCAGAGAGGCATTCCTTCGACTTTGGCGTCCTGGGCCTTTTTTCACCATGGTCCAGGGTGTGCTCAGATGGCACTACCGTCCACCTGTGTGGCTTTTCCCTCCTCCCATCTCTTGATTTAGCCTCATTGTACATATGCTGGTTTTTCATTGGGAGAGTCTCCCCATCATGATTGTTGTAGCCCTCTCTTGTAGAGGTGGTTGTAGCCCTATGGGCAGTTTCATTAACTAATAGAAGGATCTTTTTCTCGGGAAAAAAAAAAACAAGGCGCCATACCACTTGACAGAGGAGAACAAAAATCCCCAACCGAATCTACATATCCTGTACTCTTCCAGGAAGCAGTTCAGCAAGTAGTAGTCATACCAGACTGTCACAAGAAGCACCTGGTTAACAACCAAAAGCTCCACCAGCAAGAGATAAGTGCATAGAAGACTAATGACAGAGCTTTCTCCTGATGGACTGCAAAACTGGCACAGCCTGCTGCTGTGCAAACTGTCAATGCCCACCTGAAATCCCAAGTAGCAACAGGTCTGAGCAAAAGCTAGCCAAGTAAAGTCATCGAAGAAACCCCCACGCCCACAAGAAAACTGTAAGCCCTGTGCCGATGAAAAAGTTTCTTAATGCCACAAAACAATCCTTGTAAGTTTATAGACCTACAAGGTTGTACAGTCTTAGGAGGGGGAGCAACTAGAGCGTGCTCATGTAGATCACCATCTCAGAAAATCAATGTTTTAATCAATTAAAATGTTGCATAGCATTGACACAAGAACTCACTTGTTGAAGCGTGTGCTCTGCAAAATCTGTAGTAGAAATCATCACACCCGCCACAAATGATCCAAGCTCAAGGCTTAAACCTAACTTGTCACTGCACTGTGAAACTATGCTTGGGTTATGTATCCATAGACATACAGCATGATGACCTAGTTTTACCAGCTGCCAATAATTCAACCCCTTACCCAAGCTACTACAAGGCAGAATGCTACTGCTGCTAATTGATACAATTCATTAGTCTGAAAATTCATGAGAAAACAAATGTTAGCATAGTATGTATGTCTGAAAACTTATGAAAAATAGGAATCTCCGATAGTATGAAACGACTGACCGAATATAAACAGACAGAAGTAAAAACAGATTGTTTGAAAGTGCGACTTCAATCAGTTCATACTAAAACATTCATTGGTACCCGAGCTACTAAAAGGCAGAATGCAACTGCTGCTGACTGATACAACTCACTATTTGAAATTCAGAAGGAATAGGAATGTTAGCATAGCATGTGTGAAGTTCATGAGAGAGAGGAACCTTCGAATAGTATGAACAGATTTCCTGACTAGAAACAGACAAAAGAACAGGTTAATTATTTAGCAGTGCAGCATTGATCAGTTCCTTGGTGCACCATTCATTGATATCTTGGAAGTACAAAAAAAGGTAACAAAACTCATTCCACCTTCTGAGACGAATATTTTAAAATTAAATAACAAAGATCCAAGAGCCATGAATAATAAAGATCCAAGAGCCATGGACTGACGGCTCGCTGCTCCTGCAACTTCACATCGCCATCGCCATCGCCATCGCCATCCCCCCTCCCCCCCCCCCCCCAGCCCTCCCCCCTGCCTGCGCGCCCTCGCCGCCAGCCCATCCCTTCCCCTGCACTCCCGCCTTCTGCCCTGCCACTCTGTTCAGTGCGCAGCCCATCCCCCCCAGGCCCCCATCTGCACTCGCATCTCGCGCTCTGTTCCGAGCGCAGCCCACACCCACGCCCCCCTCAGCCCGCATTTGCACTCGTAACCCTCTCTCCTGTTCCCACAAGGTCCGGCTCAAAAGCCTTTCTATCGGCCGACGCTTCAACAGGAGCTCGCCCTTTCACCTTCCCAGCAGTGGCACACAGAGATGGAGGCTTGTACTTTGCCACAGAGGGACTCAGATGAAGTCCCCTCACACCCCGCCGAGCCCACCATCCGACTTGCTTTGTCACCAACAGAGCAAGCGAGCCTTGCAGCAGAGGTGGAGCGCCTTCAGCCCACCTCTATCATCTACAAGGTTATTGGCAGCCGTCCCAGCAGAGGCGAGGTGCATGACCTCCTTCAAGCCCGTCTCCTAACAGAGGTGGGAAAGATCATCGACATACAGCTTCTCGAGCGAGGATACTACCAGATCCAGTTTGAGACCTCCCCCCAACCCCCCAACCTTCGGCTCCCCCGCTGGACCCTAAGCTTCACCACCCGACCCATCCCACACTCCTCCTCCGACACAGGGGAGCGCTTTCACTACGAGCCGAATAGCAAGGGAGGGACAAACCTCCTTGACGACGCCACTTCTGGTGCACATCTCTCCTTTAGCCTCAGTACCCCGTGGGCTGACCAATTTTGACATCGGTCGACAGTGGGATTTCTTTGACTACAGCTTCACCCGATGCCTCAAAGACTCATCTCCCTACCTTGAGGGAGCTTGTTTTTGAGTTCACGTCCTCTTTCTAGCCGCCCGAGGCACCAAGGTTTTTGATACAACGGACAGATTTGATTCAGAAACTTTGACCTCTAGTCAAGTTCAGTGTGACGCCACCCGATGCAGCAGGAGAATGTAGGCACATTGTGGTTCACTTTCTTGCCGACAATCAAAGCCCCCCTTGCTATGATATGTACATGAGGATCCTTGGATAGAGGATGTAGCTCTACGGTCTGCTTGGGCCTGGGTGGGACAGTCACTTCAGACACGAGGTCGCTCGAATGCGGATTACTCCCCATCCAAGCCAGCCTCAAAGATAGCGAGGTTGATTGCTACTGCAGCATCGGTCTTTTCTCATTGGTCCCATGAGGATCGTCTCATGGAATGTGCAAGGTTTAGATGGGCCCCAGTTTCAGCGTCCGAGGGGTTGCTTGCGCCAGGAGCTTCAGAGATGCCTTGTGGGAGGTGTGATTGATATTCTTATGCTTCAAGAGCACCGTCTTTGTAAGAGCCGCATTCGACAATGGGATCAGATTTTGTGTGGCCGCTATGAGACTTTTTGGTCAACTGCTTTTGGGCCTAGGGGCATCCAAGGAGGTGTATGTATGACTCTTGCTGTCACGAGGACATGGCAGTTATTAACCATGTCACAGAGATGTGGCAACTGCTAACCTTGGTTGTTGGTTTCTTTCCAATGGGGTTTATTTTATTTGTTTTGAGACCCTCTTTTTGAAGTAGCAAACGGTCGGACATTGTATGGCCAATGTGAACGGTAGATTCACCCGCAGACGGGAAGTGGTCGGCACTGGAATTCGTATGGTAAGAGGATGTCTAGGCTCAGAGCAAGATCATATAGGTCCCCCCGTCGCACTTAGCAAGTTGGTGGATACTAGGAAGTCAACTCAATTAAGGCGTAAAGTCAAGGTGGGACTACCAACAAAAAGTATCCGACAGTTGGGCCACATTGCAATTTTGGATGCGGTCCCAATGAGGATAGATGGTCAGAAGACCAGTGGGAGCCCAACGGAAGCATCTCCTAAAATTTAGGGAACTGCTATTTTGGGCCGTGAAATGTGTTCGCGTCATTACCTCCGGTATGACTAGGGGAACATTTTACAACTCTGCCGCGAAGTCAACTGGGCAACCGGTCAGGATATTTTTAAGCGGCAAGCCCGAAACGGGAAAATGCTTGTAAATGCGCCAAGTGTCAACTTTTCATGCACTTGCCTCTTGCAGAAAAATGGGCGCTGATTTTTATGCTGGGAGAGGCCTCATTTGCAACCTGTCACAGGTTAAGAGCTATGGAGTGCTTCCTTTCCCTCTCATGTACAGTGTGGTGCTAGGAGTGATGCCCTGCACACTACACACTGCTCTCTCTCTCCCCTACGTGCAGTTATGTGATGCCCCACAAGAGGGCTACTCATTTGACTGATGTACAGTTGTGTGGGTTCATGCTTTTGTGCTGAGGCAAGAGCCTCCTTGAGCAGGAACAGGGGTAGCTAACTGCTGCTCCAAAGCAGGCACTGGTGAGGGTCATAACCTCACCGTACAGGTGCAAAATCAGCGCTGTGTATGCGCTGTAATTTCACTGTTTTTCAGCCATACGGACGCCAGGACCATTGGGAATCGTGCCCCATTGGCAGAGGACAGTTAGGAGACTGTTTGGGGCTGAAAACAGGGCAAAAACCAGTAAATACAGCGTGCTGAATTTACTGTTTTTGGACAGGAATCAGAGGGTATACGACAGTGCAAGCGAGTTCCAGCAGGGGAATTGGTTTCGCGCAAGTTTTGGGGCTGTTATGCTGCCGAAATTTGGCCAAATCAAATGGTATCTAGGTGGATACACGTGAAGGATTCCCAGGACCTTACCTTGTAATTTACCCTCCTAAAGAATAAAGAAATACCGAAAGGGGCGCCAATTTTGGGGCCTAGAGGTTGTCGGCGTCTGCTCGGAGCATTCTAGCTTCCGAGCCGTGTGTGTATTCAAGTGTTAACTCCCGTCGCAGGTTCTCTTTGCAAAGTGCTCTGTGTGTGTGTATAAAGTAAAGAATTTCGGGTGAAAGCCAACGCCTACCGCCCTACGGGCCGGTTTCACTTGCGGACTCATGGAAGCAAACCATTGTGGGTAGAGGTATTATTGTGCCAGGCAGAGGCCAATGGATTACTATGCAGGTTCATGGTAGCATCATGGGCTTCCTGAACATTTACGCGCCCAACCAGGCAAGTGCACAAGCTTACTTTTGGTCACATATTGTGGAGTCTTTGCCTCATGCAGAGCAGTGGTGTGTTGGGGGGGACGTCAACATGTTGGAGGACCCCTCAGATAGGATAGGAGGCAGTCATGCTACTGTGCATGGAGTTGAGTTGGAAACTTGGGAGCACGCTTATGTATGACCTTGAGGGTTTCCAATGATTCTTAGTGCGAAAGACAGACCGAGGAGTGGGAGTGCGATGTTGCGCATCCCTGAGAGGACTTTATTGGATACAGAGCTCAAAAGCTGGTGGCACTTTGGCAGCCTCTTGTTTGGAAAAATTTGAAACCCCATGGTTAGCACACAGCGATGCCACTTGGTTGGTAGTATGCCTCACGTTTCTTGGGGTCCCATGGCAGAGGGTCCAGCCTACACACTCGACGACTGGCTACAGTTTTCAGGCCTTGCCGAGGAGATTCAGAGCATCCACCTTCAAGGCATGAAGGGGGTGCAGAGCATGTGTCAGGATATTACAGAGGCTGTACCTACTGAGTGGAATATCCCTCTTGAGGGAGCAGCTCCCCGATGGATGGGGGCTTTCACGCCTTTGGAGTTCCTCGTTGCAACTAAGGCTTGCTCAAAGTCAGTACCCTGCATGTTTTTCAAGGTTCAGTGAGAGGGTCATCTTCACAGAGTCTCAGTAGAGGCACCACAGGTTGCAGAGTGCTGTTTTCAGAGGATCCGAGTTGTACGCATCTGTGGGGGACTTGTGTCATAGATCCCGACCCAGTAGATCTTGAGTTAGGACACTCGCGGCTTTGGGCTTGAAGAGACCCTCTGGTTAAGTGCAGTGGGACCTAGGAGAGTGGTTCTACGAGATCCTTTCTCTTCAGCCGATCACCCAGGGACTCCTGTCTTTCAGTACACGGCTCATTTGGAGCAACACATACTAGCAGCACAAAGCGAGGTTTGCCTAGGGTCTCAAAGCCGAGTTCTTGTCGGGATTTTGGAGCGGTTGTGGGACACTAGGCAACCAAGGAGAGTTACCATGTTTCAATGGTTGGTTGCGGATAGAGCTACAGTGCTACTACAATTGGGCGTTCGTCGGTACACGGCGGCTTCTCAGCACCATGTGCAACCTGTGGCCACCCTTTGGAGAGTCAATGTCACTGTTTGTGAGACTGCCCCATGGCGCAACATGTCACAAACAGCTTACATGTCAAGCCACTTAAGAACGGAGCCAACTTGCACATCTCGATCGAGGGGCCTAAGACCTAGAAGCAATAGAAGAAGCAGAAGCAACAGAAGAAGTTTCACCACTTGCAAAGTCTTGCCGAGAGGCCTATTTTTAAAGAAGAGTTCCAACTAACTTATGGGACCCGCTTGTACAAATCGACAGTCACATCAGAGGACATCACAAAACATCACATGACAAATCACAGGAAAAAAATCATTCTAAATCTCAAACCATGACTGCCAACAACGTATTTAGCAACCACATCTAGATTCATTCCGGACCTCACTGATGTCAAGTTAACTAATCCTATATTGCGATCATGTCTATAGAGATTTTCGACTCAAGCACTGTCGTGTGCAAGTCGTCATTCGCCTCAAGCACTGTCGTGTGCGAGAATCATTCGCCTCAAGCACTATCGTGTGCGAGAATCATTTCCGGGGATCCCAATCCATCACAAAGTTCATACTAAACAGAGTCGTCCAATCATTCATTCCATTGAATCAATCATGATTCATGATTCGTTATCAGGTTCATTCGGAAGCTGTCACTGCTCCAAAATCATCTTCTCATTCTTAATTCTGCTCTTTCTCCAGAATTAACAGATTCTTTCATAAAACATTACTTTTATTCATAATCTAAATTCATCTTTCAAAAAGTCTTATTCATAAATTCATAAAGTAAAAATAATGCTAGTTGATCCATAATTTTTCTATCTAAAATCTGTTTTGGAACAAGTATCGCCTCGTCCTGTTGTCCTTTCAATCTGCCAATCATCCTCATTCTTGTGCCTTTTTGGGGCACCGTGTAGCGATATGTCCCTTCCCCACATTCAAAACACTCTCCTGCTTTGAAATATTCATCTCTCTGGTCTTCTGTCAGTGAAGGTCGTCTATCTCTTGTCGATTGTTTTCTGCTATGACTTGTTGAAGGTTCATCTTATGGGTAAGTCAAATTACCCAAATGTATAGCAAATCCCCGCTTTGCATGTCCCATCAACTGTTGTATCGACTCGGACTTCCTTTCAATAGTCTCCAATTTCTCTACAAAGTCCCTCGTTCGTATTCTTGTGGGAGCCATGAAGAAATGAAGAGTTTCTTAAATTTCAACAACTTTGTCGGCGCTAGAGTGGACCACCATGTCCGTGTATAGCCTTTCAAAAAGGATGTCGCCCGTTTGATCTTCGAGTGCTCTATCTAGCGGCCTCCAGAAAATGCTATGTCAAACTGTTGGACAAAGGCTAAAGCCTTGGAGGCATCTTGAAACCCTGAAAAGTGCTCAAATTTTACTACTTGTCCTCCCTCTTTGAATTCTTTAGGCTTTTTGCTCTTGTCGTCGAGGAAATCATAATGATTGGCACTATAAAAATGCTTTCTTTCCACATAAAACGTGTGATCTTTCCGTCGTTTCTTCCCCTTTCTGTCCCCATCACTCAAGTCAGAAGAAGATGAGCTGTCCGAGCTGTCAGAAGAAGATGAGGACGAACAATGAAATCCTTCGTACGCTTCTTTTGCTTTCTGGCATTTTCAAAGGTGGATTTTTGACCCGAGTAACCGGGGAAATTAGTTCCCTTGTTACGTTTCTTCAGTTGCTTTTCCGATGGCTCCTTCGTGCCCAAAAGTTGATTGATTTGGGCCTGGACCGTACCATGGAGTTCTTCTTCAGTAAACGTTCTAGGAGTAGGGAGGCTTCTTGATTGCCGGTTTGATTGGTGGCTCAGTGGTTTTGTAGCAAGGCTACAGTGTCCTTCACGGTACAATGTCTTTCACAGGACAGGTCTAGGCTGGTTCACACTAGACGGACGGACCCTCTGGGCTGGGGAGTGACACGTGGCAGGGTACCGACCGTGGTCTAGTGGACCTCGTGGCCAGGTCACCACATGGCTGACATTTATGAGCCGTTGGTGGCTCTTTATGGTGGTACATATGAGTAGTAGCGGTTGGTTATTCGATTATCTTCTTCACCTCTGAGCTTGTACGTAGTGGTCTAGAGTGAGTGAGTCTTTACATAGAGCACGTCTTCACCATCCCTGCACATCTGAGCCTCGACACCCCCATTGTACCTGTGAGTCTTCAAATGGTACAGCCAGTTTGCAGAGAATCATTTTGCAACTTGGGCAGACTTAAGACAACAGTTATGTGCAGCTTTCAGGCCGGGCGACTACCAAGAGAAAGTGTTGGATGAGTTGGCCAACATGGTGCTCCAGCCAGAGGAGCCTTTTGCAGAGCTTATGACCAAAACCAAGTCTCTGGTTGCCAAGCTTCCCCAGCAACCCGGTGAATTCATGGTTAAGAAGTGGGTGGAGAAGGCGCTTCCCAAAACCTCTCAGCAAAAACTCCGGGAGAGCCTCCGACCTAACGCTACTCTGGAGGAATTCATCGCAGCTGCTACTAGGATAGAGGAGGCTAGGAAGTTGTTCAACAACTCTCCTCACATAGATACTCCCTCTGTGTTCTCGGAGGTAGTCCTGCTGATCCTTTGACTTCCTTGCGCAGGGAACTTGAAGCCCTCAAACTACAACGCGCTCTCCAAGAAGAGAAATCAATCTCTCTGAGACAAGAGAAACCATCGCACCTTGAGGCTTTGGATCAAATCAAGAGGGAACTAGAAGAGCTTCGGTCTCAGCAAGAGACTAAAGCTATGGTATGGTGCAGCTCTTGTCACTCTCCTGGACATCCTCCACAGGACTGTCCCCTTCGGACTTATTGCCACTTCTGCGAAAAATCTGGGCACGAAGATAAGGATTGTTACTATATCAAAGGATTGCGGCAAATACAACAAAGTCTAAGTCCTTCTCTCCAAGAAGGGCTAGCACCTGCATCCAACATGGTCTCACCCTATGGACATCAAAACCCGTTGCCTCCTCTGCTGACAACACCCCCTATGCAGCAAGGTATGCACAACAACTTTGCACCCCCCAGCTTTTTTCATGCTAGTACTCCCTCAGTTCCCCAAAGCTTCTACACCTCAGCCTCCAGCACCATGCAACAACAAGAGCAGCGATCACCTCGTCCCCCGTTTCGTCCGTCTAATCGGCCAATCTTATGCTACAGATGCGGTGAATATGGGCATTACCACAGCAAGCGTCCTTTACCTGAAGGGTCTCCTCCTTGCAGACATTGTCCGGAGTCTAAGTACCACTACAGTAAAGATTGTCCCAAACAAAGGGCATCCTCATCTTCAGGCCCGAATCAAAACCAACAAGAGTTTACATTCCCGAAAATCAATCTAATCACAGTGAACACCACCCCTCAACCAGCACCTGCTACACATACAGTTCAGCCACAACAAGCAGCAGAGCTTGCTGGGGTGCTCACTCGAGCACAGAGAGCAGCCTTGGGT
Source organism: Adiantum capillus-veneris (assembly GCF_014529385.1). Classification (NCBI taxonomy): domain Eukaryota; kingdom Viridiplantae; phylum Streptophyta; class Polypodiopsida; order Polypodiales; family Pteridaceae; genus Adiantum; species Adiantum capillus-veneris. The sequence continues at coordinate 36,804,988 of NC_140951.1, read as the reverse complement.
TTAAGTTTTGCCAACGGGAACATCCTGTCCAGCCCTTCCGCAACCTGTTCAAAATGTCGCACCTATAAGTGGTGCAAAGAATAGGCCAATCTCTATGCTTTCGGACATTGATGGAGCCTTCCTGGCAACAATGGCTGACTTGCAACAGGTCAAAGTTTTCGAGGAGGCCCAGATTGTAGGAGCTAGGCCCACAGCGGAAGCAATCTTGAAGAACACCTTTCAGCAAGTGTCTCTTTATGAGATGCTCCGGCTAGATGCAACCCTTAGAAGTGACACCCTCTCAATAATTCAGTCTTGTACCCTAGTATAGGGCCTAGTGGCGGGCACCTACCTGTGCAGCCCTTGGAGTCCTACATGATTTCGTATCCAGTTGCTCCCCTCACCGACTATAAAAGTCAACGTCTTACTGTATCTATTCTTGGGCATCAATTCTCAGGCGTCATAGTGGATGGTGGGTCTGAAATCAATCTAATGCCCGAATTTACCATGTCAGCCTTTGGTTTGCAGCCCACTCGCCCTGCTCCATTCACTGTTACATTGGCCGACCAGCGGACGGTCTACCCAGTGGGCATAGTGGACAATGTGCCTCTGCAGGTACAAGACTTTACTTTTAACTTGGATTTTGTTGTGGTTCGTCTTCCCCGGATTGAGGGCCGATTTCCTTTGCTCATTGGCAGACCATGGCTGCGACACACTAAAGCACTTCATGATTGGGGAAACGACGCAATGTGGATACAAACTTCTGGCTCCTCGATGCAACCCATCCTCTTAGAAGGAGGTATGGATCCAGTGGTGCAGCAAGTTTCTTTGTCAATGGAAACCAATCCTGGACAAGAACAGCCTACTACACCTGATGCGTCTGACGAAGATCTGCTGGAGTGGTTGGAGGCTACCAAATCTATGCCTTGTTATGAAGTCTCTATTCACTCTTTGCATAGAGGTACACCTTCTTCCAATGTTTCCACAGTAACTAGACCCAATGAGCCACCTGAGCCAGCTCAAAGGTTAATTGTCATAGAAGTTACCCCGGATGCGCCCTTGGCCTTGGTGGAAGTCTTTGAATTTGGTGAGCCTATGGAGGATCATAGAAGCGGGCAGAAATCTCCTCCGAGAACAAAGCTCCCTTCACAGAGCTCGTCCTGCCTAATGAATTCCATTCTCATGATAGTTGTCTTGCTCATGGTGGCTGCGCTTTGTAGCATCTCCTCTTTCACCCAGTGGTACATGGACTTCATCTACAGCCCTAGTCCCCCTCCCACCTACCTACCCCCTCGCCCTAGCCCCCCTACCTACCCCCTCGCCCTCGCCCTCCTCCTCCCACCTACCTATCCCCTCGCCCTCACCCTCGCCCTCGCCCTCCCCCTACCTACCCCTCGCCCTCCCCCCTACCTACCTACCTACCTCGGATTTCAAGCATTCACCTGGGTACTACCTACCCACCCCTCGGCTTTCAAGCATACACCTGCGTTCCTTGTGGCTTTCAAGCATCCCGTTGTTGTTAATGCTTTTTGTTCTGCCATTAAGATAGAGCTTAACCTCACCTGCGTTATTACTCGAGCTTCTGATCATCAGTCTTTTCAACAATTTCATTTGCAAGTGAGGACCATGTCATTTTCTTCTCACTATGGTTATGGAGGATAAAGATGCGCTGGATCCAAACCGAGCATATCTCTTTGCTGAGGAGCCAAGCTGTCTGTTTTGCCGATTGTGATTCTTGGACTATGCAATCATATTGGGTTCTTGCCTATTAAAAGGCTTAAGGCGTTGCAAGCAGGGCAGTGTTTTACTCCACTTTTGAGGCATGTAAGGTCTTGGTTGGGCCTAGCACCTGCTTCAAGAAATGTACGGATGCAATATCTAGTGGTTTTCTTTCATAGTTTTTTCAGTATTCCTCTCACCGAGACGGTGAGCGGTCTTGTAGCGGGCAACCTGTAGCAGGGCTACAGTGTCCTTCACGGTACAATGTCTTTCACAGGACAGGTCTAGGCTGGTTCACACTAGACGGACAGACCCTCTGGGCTGGGGAGTGACACGTGGCAGGGTACCGACCGTGGTCTAGTGGACCTCGTGGCCAGGTCACCACATGGCTGACATTTATGAGCCGTTGGTGGCTCTTTATGGTGGTACATATGAGTAGTAGCGGTTGGTTATTCGATTATCTTCTTCACCTCTGAGCTTGTACGTAGTGGTCTAGAGTGAGTGAGTCTTTACACAGAGCACGTCTTCACCATCCCTGCACATCTGAGCCTCGACACCTCCATTGTACCTGTGAGTCTTGGGCTGGAGCTGAGTGTGCTACCACGCAAGAGTCTGTATCAGTCTTTGAGATAGTCAAGTCATATGTTCTGGTCTGCTGTTGTGTCTTTGTGAGCTCTGTTGACGTCTATTGTTTCCTTTCTGTTCAATCTGTTTGAGGGAGATTCAGTCTGTTTGAGTGAGATTGTCACGCACATTGCACTGAGGACCACCCACTGTAGAGAGCACGACACATTATCCGCGCTACAGGTTTTCTGCCATTGAGTATGCACTTCAGCCATCGACTGCTAGGTCAAAAATTTTGCAAATTGGGGATCCTTAGCAAACTGACGCATCTGCTTTGTGCACTCGTCAACCTATTGTCGACGTTGCATCTCCAAGAGTTCATATTGTGTGGGCCAAGGTGGCCCGTACTCGTTATCTGTTAAGTCGCTTAAATTTTCCATATTGCCTCCTCCCGCCTCAACCGTGGCAAAAGAGGTCACAATTCTTTTCGGAATCCATAATGTAATGTGGGATTCTTTATGGCTTTATGCCCTATAAGACAGAGCGATGAAGATGGGAGCGCGCCCGATGCGCAATGTATGAAGGGTGGGAGTGGCTAATAAGTCCGGGATCGGGAATGAAGATTCTTCAATAACAGTTTCCAAAAGTGCTCAAGTGCCTTGTCCGCTCTTTGAGAGGATCTATATGCTTTGAGAAAAGCACACGCTTGATGCTTTGATACCACTGTAACAAACTTGGACACCCCAAGTCTAGAATTTGTCGCAACACGAGAGAGAATCACTTAAAATGCTTCACAACTTTAAAATCACAATTCAATTTGGTCGACACTGCTCGGCGTAGTTTCGTGCCCAGAGAGATTGGCCCCAAAGATTGGCACCCCTTTCGGTATTTCTTTTATATTGATCTTTGAGCAAAGTACAACTCCCGAAGGATCCTCAGCTCTCAGACTCTGCGTCCAAATCTTCTCAAAAGTGAGGCCCTTAGGGCTCTTTTATTCTTACAAGGGATGCCCAAAAGCAGAGCCCCATAAGCAATTAAACTCAAAAGCAAACTGTTCCAAAAGCAATGATCCCAAAATCTGCCAGCAAAAAGCACCATTGTAATTTACAGAAATCCGTACAACTACCACGTCAGCAGTCAATGCAAAACGCGAAAATCCGTACAGTCTGCCACGTCATCATGCCGTGTGTGTGTGTGTGTGTGTGTGTGTGTGTGTGTGTGTGTGTGTGTGTGTGTGTGTGTGTGTGTGTGTGTGTGTGTGTGTCCGGGTTGAACTACCACGTCATCAATTTGTGACGGTGACATTTGGCTGGAGCTGATTCGTACACTCAGGGGGTCAAGTTTGAGAGACTTCAAGGCAGCTCTGACCGTATGCGAGAGCGTCACGAGGCTTTCTTGCGACTTTGGTACCCAAGGCCTTTCTTCACCGTGGTTCAGGGTGTGCCTAGATGGCACTACCGGCCACCAGTGTGGCTGTTTCCTCCTCCCATCTCGTGATCTAGCCCTCATTGTACATTCTTTGTCTTTTCACTAAGAGAGTCTCCCCATGCTTCTGATGTAGCCCTCTTTCACAGAGGCTGTTTGTAGCCCTTTCGGCAGCTCATTAACTAAAAGAAGGATCTTTTTCTTGGGGGAAAAAAAAAGATCCAAGAGCCATTAGGGTTTTTCACCTTCGAACTTTAGAGAGTCTTGCATAGTGGTTATTTTCACACGCCTCATACTTCAATTGAATGATGCTCAGATTTTTGATGTTGCAAAATTTTATATACCAAGTCTGCTTCAGTCTTTGGATTGGATGCATCACATCGAGTGGACCTTCCTTCATGTTGACCCTAATTCCCTGGCAATTTATAAAACATTTGACCGAGTATGAAATCTAAGTCTCCTCACATTCCTACAGTCTGCTTCACTCTTCAAATTGGATGCATCACATTTGAGTGGTTCTAGCTTCATGTTGACCCCAATTCGCTTACATTTATAGAACATTTTATTGAGGATGAGCCTCCTCACTTTCCTACAGCCTCCCAATTTGTTTCTCCCAATTAAAAATACACTTGACTCTCACCTGACACAATTACTGACACTGTCTTAACTAAATAATGTCAAAGGGAGAGAGCTAAATTTTTCTGGATAAATCCATGATGTTCCACAAACCAAAACTTAGACAAGTTGCTATACACGCAGTTGACAGGGCATGGTTTTACTGGTAGTTCATTAGAGATTTTAAGACAACAAATAAGGCTATTGTTCTTAGCTGCAAGCAAGCCAAACATACAAAAACAAAAAGGTAAACCTGACAAACATGAGTATCTTGCCTGCTGAGATGAGAGTCGCATCATCAACTTTAAAAACCGGGGAACAAAGGATCTTGAGATTATCATTGACAGAGCCAGAAATAAAGCAAGCAAGAGAAGCCTGCACGCACAATTTTGCCAAGATCCTCAGTTAATAAGATTCTCATACAAAAATGTTTAAGAGACCATCTGACAACAAAAGGCATCCTAAGACACTTTGTTTGCTGTAAATTTATGAAGTAGTTACTCATATCCCTACCCATGAGGGACTTTCACTGAAGAATAGAATCACTAAGGGGCATCCAAAACTTACTCATTATATTTACTAAGAGATAATCATAACATGATCTAGGATTGATATTGTTTTCAAAGGAATTACCTAAAACTCTGATACAAGAAAGACAAAACAATTGTGCATCAGAGCAATCAAAAGCCCAAAAAAACACAAACAGAGTTACAAGGAAGAATTTCTCCCATTCACGGAACTCGTTTCATTTAGAAATACTCATTGCTCAAGTGAACGAGTAAAAACTTGCTCAATGGCAACACACAGATGCTTGAAGTCAACTTTTTGAGGGAAAAAAATGAGAAAATTCAATCATTCAAAGAAAAAAAACATACTGTCACCATATATCCTTTTTGAATTCACACTCGCAGCAAGGGGGGCCATTAACTAGGTAAATATTACCAGCAGGTAATGTCGCTTCAATATAAAGATAATAGATAACAAAAATGAAGTAATACGCTGGCATTTGGTTTTTTTTTAAACCATTCAAATTCAAAACTAGTTTTAATTTTCGCATAAGAAATCAGAGGAAGCTAGTGCCTCATCCTCTCCTGTATTTCTTAGGGAGACCTTGAATTTAGCTTTTATTTTCGATGCATCTAAATAAACAAGCTAAAGAGTACTCTGTAGTAAGACACATGATATAACTTAAATCCCATCTAGACCATGTTGATAAGAATAACTTAGCATGCAAATATAGACGGGAGAAACAAGAACCTTCATGATCCCAATACACTGTATCTGGTAATGACAGGAGAAAATACATGACCACACGGCTCTCAAGGTCAAGGAAAAAGTTAACTAAGCATATAATTACTCAAACAAAAGAGAGATCATAATGAAGCACTTACGTGCGGAGCATTGAAACAAGTCCATGAAACACGCCAGTACTGCCTCCAAGCACAGGTAGCAAAGCAAACAGCAATCCTACACAACAGTCCTGAAGATAGAACAAAACCCCTTTCAGGAGAGCCAAAAAGACTAGACTACTTTCTCAAACACCAAAAGTGATGACACGAGTAACCCCTTTGATACCTGCAAAATAAGCGTCCCTATGGTCACTTGCCCATGCAGGGCATTTACGCTGTTGCGCTCCATCAGAAATTTCAAAACCTTGCAAGAAGTTATGACCACGTTTAATGTTGCTCTATTCAGCTTTGCATGTGACAAAAACATCTGAACAGAAGGACCCAAACAATTCACCCAAACACAAACACGTTCCCTCAACTAAGTGTCCAAATGCAGTAAAACCCCACAAGAGTGGACCACCATGTTCGAGCATTTCCCTTGAAGTAAGAGGTAGCCCTCCGAATCTTGGAGTGCTCTAAGTAATGCCCTCCAGAGAAAGCTATAACTGCTGTATGAAGGCCAAAGCCCTCGAAGCATCTCGGAATCCAGAAAAAATGTCAAACTTAATTGACTATCCACCTTCTTTAAATTCTCGAACTTTCTTGCTTTTATCCTCGAGAAAGTCATACTGGTTGGCTTTATAAATGCTTCTTCTTTGCGTAAAATCTGTGATCGTCAGAGTCCAAACTATCTAAACACGAGTTCTCTGTAGAACTGTAAGAAACTGGGCAAAACTTAGGCTTCTTTGCCTTTTTCTTGCCCTTTCCGAAGCTTTGCTTTTTGCTTCGCTTTTTCCCTTTCTTGTCTTCTTCGCTCGAGTCGGAAGAGCTAGAAGAACTATCAGAAGAAGAAGAAGAAGAAGAAGAAGAAGAAGAAGAACTGGAGACTCCTTCAAATTGCACACGCTTCTTCTGCTTTCTTGCCGAGGCAAAAGTAGATTGACGACCCAAATAACCCGGGAAGTCAGTTCCTTTCTTCTACTTTTTGTTGTGCTTTTTTGGCTTTGTTGTTCGCGTCAAAAAGCTGGGTAATCCGGGTATCAACCACCTCTTCCAATTCTTGCTCTGTAAACATCCTCAGAGTAGGAGGTTTCTTGAGTGCCGGTTTGAGGGGTGGCTCTGTGGCTTTCTGCCACTGGGTGTGCACTTCGTCGAAGGATGTCTCAGTCAAAAATTTAGCAAATTTCGGATCCTTCGCAAGGTTGATCATCATCTTTGTCGCGTCGTCAACCAATTGTCAACGTTCCATCTCTTCAATCTCCACCTGAGTAGGCCGAGGTGGGCCGTACTCTTCGTGAGAATCTTCTTCGTGATCTCTTCCCGCATCTCCAGATGCTGAGGAAGTCGATTGTTCGTTGTTGGAATCCATAAGTGTTAGAAGAGAAATCGGCCGCGCTCTGATACCACTGTAACAAACTTGGACACTCCAAGTCAAGATTCTACCGCGACACAACAGAGATTCACTTCAAAATAGTTCACAGTTCACAATTGATTCGACACGGCCTGGCCGAGTTCCGTGCCTAGAGATATTGGTCCCAAAGACCGGCATCCCTTTCGGTATTTCTTTTTGTATTAATTTGTGTTCAAAGTACAAGAGAGTGGGAGGGTTCTCACTCTCAGACTCTGCGTCTAGATGCTCTGAGTTGTGAAGGCCATGCCCACTAATTTATATGTTTACAAGGGATGCCCAAAAGCAGTAACCCAAAAGCTCTCAAGCTTTTCAAAATAAAGCAATTGAGTCCAAAAGCTGCTAAAAATATTCAGCCAGCGCTTTTTCAAGAATTCCGTACAACCAGGCCGCTTTTTACGGTGCAAATCACGGAAGTCCGTACGGCATGCCACGACAGCAATGCAATGCAAAAATCGGGATTTCCTTACAACAGTCAACGTGGAATGAGGAAATCCGTACGGTACTGCCACATCAACCTGCTGCCACGTTTTCCGGTGGTGCCAGCCAGGGGGGTGTGTGTGTGTCCAGCATGCCACCGGTTTGTGACATCAGCAGCAAGCGTGAATTACGACATCCGTACACTTGGCACGCTCTTTTAATTTGCTTTATGTCCCCAGGCCTCACCTCAGCCAATGTTCATAAGTTGGAACACCTTAATGTCTTGGGTGATGCCACGTCATCAAGTTGACAGAGGAACCAGGGTGCAAGGTTCCTCCATGTAGAGGCGCCCTCTTCATGACCTCATGTGTTTTGACAGAGACACTACATGATGCAACAGCATAGGCCTTCCCACATAGCCCCCCTTCAGAGAGTGCTCCTAAACAATTGGAATGCAAAGACCAAGAGTCAGACAACAAAGGGAGGTGCTCGTCATCACTCACAAGCAGTCACGGATTACACCTTATGCAACGAAAGAAGACAGCTTACCTAGCTCAACTGGAGAGAGTTATATTAATTATTCTTGAGCAAGGACTCAAGTGAGGGTTGGAGATAGTACTCCCTAGCACCAGCTATTACATCTACAAACCTAATGGGTGAGTATGCTACTTCTCTCTGCATGGCCCAATACCAACAGTCATTGCCAGATCCATCAAAGGCATTTGTGCTTTTGTTACTGTGGGAATGGTAAACAAGGCTATTAAAGGATGAAGATTGGAGAGCATATGATCATAATGGCTTGATAGCTGAGCATTTTATAAATGCGAAGGATCTTTTGGCTGATCTTGCATTGATGTTTAATAGAGCTATGTGTGAGGGTTTCCCTGATACTTGGAGCATGTCCACGATTGTACCTATTTTCAAATATGGGGACTCTAGTTTGCCTTGGAATTACCGCACTATCACGATTGTACCTATTTTCAAATATGGGGACTCTAGTTTGCCTGGGAATTACCACTATATGCATCTATCATTGAGTATGAGTTAAGTAGATAGGCAGAGAGAGAGGGCATCCAAGCGCCAAGCCAAGCTGGTATAAGGAGGGGTTTCTCTACCCTAGATCACATTCTCACACAATAACTGAGGAGGGCAGATTTCATGGGAGAAGGATTTATTGTAGCTTTGTGGATTTCCACAAAGCTTTTGACACAGTCCCAAGGGACACATTGATCCACAGTCTGCAGATGCCGGGACTCGGGAGTGCCTATAGATCTCATATGGGGGATCGTGACCTTGTACAAGACAGTTACAAGATGAGTGTGTACACCCCAGGGGATATCAGATATTATTCACTCCATCATTGGGGTGAAACACAGTTGCCCACTATCCCCCACTCTTTTTGGCATGTCTGTGGATGAGGCTTCAGACTACATAGAGAGGGAGAGGGAAAGAGAAGCACACCTGGCACGGACATGGATACCCCTCTTGTTGTATGCGGATTATATTGTGCTTATTTCAGATTCACCTGAGGGGATGCAGCACCAATTTGATGCATTACACACATATGCGCAAGATACACGTATGTCTGTCAACCTTGGAAAGGCCAAGGTTATGGTATTCAGTACTACAGCGCAATGGGTCAGGGGATCAGCACCCAGTTTTACTTATGGAAAGAGCTGAGTGGATGGAGTATACGGATATGTACCCTTATCTTGGGGTGGTATTCAGAGACCCAATTTTCTCCATGAGGAGAAGAGCAGAATCAGAGTGACTAGAGCATACACAGCTTTGGGAGGTTCGGAGAGGATGTATTTACAAGTTCAGTTCTATGAGCCTCGCACCAAGCTATGGCTTTTTGATACTCTGGTTGCCTCAGCTGACCCTCATTAGATCATCATAGTCATCAGCATGGAGTCCCAGTGTTACCAGGGAACGGGTTTCTAGGGGGGTAGAACGCCGGAACGGCGTTGCGGAGATGGGGGATCATCTGGAACGGCTCACAACGGCTGGCCGTTCCAGACAGCCTGGCCAAACCGGAACGGGGCTGCCGGAACGGGTTGGCAGCAATCATAAACGGGTAAAATTTGGGGGCAGAATTTTCAACTCTCTATTCTGAGTTTGCACCTCTAGAGGGTCTTCATATGAACCATCGTATGAGTATATTATGAAATACCTATGCATGGGAGATGTCTTCCTCGCAGGAGACTTTACTACTCGCACAAGCAATTGCCAATTTGCTTTCTATGAGAGAGACAGTTTCAAGAGCTTGCACACATCTTTTGGCGCTCAAAAGTGCACATGAATTATCATTCGTAATGGGTTATCACAATGGCCAAGTACAGATGGTTACACTTGTTGGCATGCTAAGAGCTCAAGAGCAAGCACAATAGATTATCTGAATGCATCATAAGGCTCAATACCAAATATCCGAAGGTTTGAAATCATCCATTCCATATCAATGGATTCAGGCTCAATCAAGCTTCTCAACAAAAACACTGCCTCAAATGGTTGATTAGCCTAGCAGCAGATCACGCTGTACTAAAATTCACAATAACATGTGAACAGAAGATACACAAGAGACGCAATAGCATGTACCTCGATTTCCGCAATATGAGTTTATAGAGGAAACTTCTCATGTTACAGCGATGCAGTCCAAAACGGCCGGCTAACACAGTTGGGACCACATACATAGTCCATTGGATGAGGTCACAAACACCTGGCTCAGATATTGCATAATTCAACAGCTCAGGCTTTCCCACATAGTGTCCCATCTACTCAATCGCCACAATGTACAGCACCACATAATGGTTGGTATGACGATGAGTGTAGAGACACAGGCACACCTACAACGTGAGATGGCACGTGGAATATGTACACGTGACATAAGCAAGCCCAGATAGTCTTTCGTTGACTTGTGCGACAAAAGAAGCAAGATTATTTGGCTAGATTGATGGAAGAGATGCACTACTGTTTTTGGAACACCATAGTAAAACACAGCGTGGAAGTGATTTCATGAGAGCCAGTCAACGATACAGATCACTCTTGATATTTGGCACAGATATGCAGTGATGTCCATGTCCACCTGAAATGCCAACTACCAACGAGTCTCTCCAAGATCTAGCCATGTAAAGCAGAATGCACAGGCACAAAGGAATGTCCCATGATATACACTTTGTATGGACAAGACATACAGACATGAATACCTTTGTACATCACTCCACTAAACAAAGAATGAATCAACGCGATAACGACTGGTAGCAACTGGTCCTAATCATAACAATACAGCTGAGCAAAGCCTTACCACTGCAGTAGAAGAGATTGACAGAAATGCCCCCACAAAGACTCCTTCTGTTGTTTTAGCCCCACACAACTGGAGAGTGAAACAAAGGCACCAATTCTTACCAATTAGGAAGCTCTACGACACATTTTCTGCATGAAATTTCTCAGTTTCACAATTGCAAAAACTGTTAATCTAGCAGCACTACTTACTAAGGCAGTTATGCCACAAAGACACATGAACAGTATTATCTGCAAAAGCCCTCCAAAGATGGCCACTGATCGTACCACTCTTAGCTGCAAATAAGGAATAAGAAAAATGACAAATAATTGAGGGTTTGAAAGCCATTGCATGTTTTTTGATAAAGAGAACACAGAGGTAATAAAGGCCGCAAATAAGCCATTCTCGTGATAGAAGATGAGACCAGAAAATAACAAAACATCAGGTCACAAACGTGGAAAAAGGGAAATAGACCTTGGTTGTTGAGAACTCTAACCCCAATGCAAAGAGAAGAAAAACCACACCGAACTGTGCCACAGTCTCCACCTAGAGAAGATCAAAATGTCCAGTGAAAGAACGCTTAACATCCAAAGCTTAAAGTGAAAGCTATACATCAGCAATCTACTTACTTGTACCAGCTCACTGACAAAGCTCAAGCCACCAGGTCCAATAGCTGATCCAGCCAGAAGATAACCAGTAATGACCTAGAACAGAAAAGTGCAATCAATACAGCAAACTAACGCAGGTTGATGTCCTACATTAAAAAACATTGCAAAGCTGAATCACAAACCGGCTGACCCATGCATGCAAATAGGATTCCTCCAACTGCTGCTGAAACAATTACTACAACCATGTCCGAGATGAACCTAGCCGCAATCAAAAAAGGTAAGATCACAGCAGTGCTGACCAACACCAATGCAAAATGCACATAATGAGTCCTGATACCTCAAATCTAACTGCAATACTGGATACTTCGACTTGGGGTTTGACATAACAAAAATATTGTCCTGCATTTATTCACATTAATATCATGAAATATGTCGCAGAAAAAGCAAAGTTTTACTCAACAATAAAGTAACGGCATTTTTTGGTACAGAAAACATGCCTAAAAATTGTTTTCCTGACACAATATGGCAATGTTGTGCCAAACTTGAACAGAATTCAAAAATTGGAAAAACAAATTGACCTTCTTATCAATTAATGTAGGCAACTCTTCTGCTCCACCGTCAGACTCCACGCGAAAAACATCCTGAATTTGAAATGATTTTGAGGTCCCACTGCACAACAAGGATTGTTAAATGATCCCAGTCCATGGTCCTTCAAGCCAACATAGCTCTCAAACTAACAAAACACTTACTTTTCTGCCTTAGTGTCATTCTTCTTAGGTTTCTCATGACTAACCCTGGCAACAGTCTCCAGGACAGCCTATGCAAAGCCAAGACCCAGTGCAATAAATAATTCCTGCTAACAGGCTGACGTATGAAACTTGACGCAATCTTAAACATTTGAAACTCAGAACTAGCTATGTATTGTGTTCCAGCGACGAGTTTAGAACATGCACCTGTTGGTCCGTAACACTGCTGTTAAAATTACTTCCCTTAGCATCATTACCTACATCACAATAAAGAAATTGTTTATATAATTACAATAATTTTCCCTTGATTTCCTGTGGCATTGTTCGGAATTTACGTGCTCAGAATGTATAGAAAATATGACTTTTAACAAAAATTCAAAATTCAAACAGGGCCCATCTATCAATTTCATTCAAAACAGACCGATATTTTATGTTGAGCGGATACATTGAAAATGGCCAGACATAATTATTTAGTACACACTCAACAGTTTTACAATTATCATTCACCTTTCACAACTGAGGGCCTTCGTATCACCCCGACATATGATTGGGTACATAAGGTATATCGCATTGTATGGGTCCAACATAAATTAATGAGTACACACTCAAAAGTTTTTAAAATCTTATCATTCACAATTCACAATTGAGGGCCTTTGTATCACCCCTAAATATCCTTGCTATGGAGACCCTACTTTTTATCCATACCTTTACGAGGTAAGAAGTTGAAGGCCTACTTAATTCTCAGCATGCCAGCTTGATCTTCCACAACACTAGTTCAATTCAACCGAGATGCAGAGTGCTCATGTTTTTCATCTCCCGTGTCTCAAAGTCGACGATGCGGAAGTGTAGAGACCAATGTCACGTGCACATCTACCCCTATGTGTACGTGGACAAGCTGCTTCATGACATGGGTTCAGTTCAGTTAGATTAGGAAGTGATCTGGCACTTTTGTGACTATTCGCAGACCGTGCATGCCCAAACACTTAAAGTAGATGCATATCCTCTGGTTGCACACAGCATGATCATCAAATTACCATCAAAAGCATTTTTACAGTGCATAGACCTATTTTCCCTATTCTAGCCAATTTTCACTTATTATTTTTAAGTGACTTTCGTTGAGAAACTGGGTAGGGCAATTTAGAACAGCAAGTATATAAGAAACCCCAGCACTAGCATTTCTGGCAGAAGAGGCAGCGGGAACCGTGTGTTCAACAGGCACCTTCTCAGCAAGACTCCCCAACAACAAACCTAGCGTTTTTGCCAACAGCAGAAGCCTAGTGTTTTTCATCAACAGCAAGCCCTGGTGTTTTTGCATGGTAGATCAGCCTCGGTAGTAGCAGGACCAGCAGAAGCCTAGCGTTTTTGCAGCAAACCCCAATTCAGCCCTAGCGTTTTTTATTTGCAGATCAGCCTCGGCATTTTTCAGATCCACCACGGCAGAATCATCATTTAGACCAGCGTTTTCAGTTTTCAGCACATAGACATCGCAGTAGAGACCCCGAACCTCACAGATCTCACCTTCCTGCAAGCATCCTCGCCGCACTGTCAAATCAGCGAGCATTTACAGTTTCAGCCCGGAAAACGCAGAATTCAGCATCTGCGTTTTCAGAGCGCAAGATTTGCAGATTTCAGCCATTTAGAGATTTGTGCAATCAATAGTAAACCGCTCTCGCCATAGAGAGTGGGGCCTTCAGAGGAGGGTTTGACAACATTCTGGTGTCGTATTCTTCTCTCTCTATCTCTCAGTCTCAACACCTTCATTCACAATGTTTACCCACTTCGTTTGTGATCATTTGCACTCTCTCACTAAAGGAGCAGAAGGCTCTCCCTTCCGTAAGTAAAAGGAGCCCTTGAGCACAGTTTGGACCACTCATCTTGAGCAAAGTTCAACATTCACTTCCGCTGCACCTTACATTGATATCAAAGCTTTAGCAGTGTTCTGTATCACTCAAGGAAAGAACCACAGGATATTTTTTTGCTTGTTGCGGTCGCACGTAACCCAAGTCCACTTGGGCGTGTCGATTCTTAATCGCGTTTTTGAAGAGTGACAAGAAACCCAAGAAAGAAGGGCTTGTCTAGCCTCCCCTTGTTTCTCTTTCACTCATTGAGAGCGGACCGTGCAATTAGCAGCCGGTCAATCGACGTGAGGTGGGAAAAAGCAACCTTGGTGTGAGCGCAAGGCCGCCAAGGGGTGCGCCCGCGGGAAAGAGAAGAGCTCGGGTAAAGAGAAGATCCTTCTCTAACACAGATTGCAAGCTAAAGAAGAACCTCAAGAACTCAAGACCCTCAAGAACCCAAGAACCACAAGAACCCAAGTTCCTCGTGAACTTAAGAACCCAAGACTTCAGTATATGGTCATTACTCGAAGTAGAATGGACACTTCGCGTGGAGGTGATGGGCATGGAAGTGGCGAAGAAGAATTTCCCCACCAGGAGGTTTTTCTGACCCTCCCCCTTCCCCATCTACGCCAAGGATTGCACCAAATCCTATGGAGGCTTTGGTCAAGTCGATGATGGACATGATGTTACACCAAGAAGTGCAACGCGTTACCTTGGAGCGTGAGCGCCAAGAAAGACATGATTCCTGGGATCGCGAGCGTGAATGAGCACGCTAGGATGCCGAGGAACGGAAAGAAAGAAAAGCACAAAGAAAGGCCGACTTGGAGCGTGAGCGCGAGCAAGCGCGCTTGGCGGCCGAAGCAAGAAAGGAGGCGGCTGAAGCACGAAAGGAAGTGGCCGAAGAAAGACGAGCGGCCTTGGAGGCAGAGCGAGAGGTACAAAGAGACCTACGCATGCAAGAGTCGGTCCGACAAGTTCTCACCTCGAAACCCGAGCCGGCCAACGATGCTGGTGGTTGATCAAGTGGCGCAAGCGAGATTCGGACTCCAACAACCCTGTCACCAAGAAGTTGACTTTCAGTAAGTATGATGGTAAGATGGATGCTACATTCTTGGTTGCATCAATTGATGCTTATTTTGCGACAACTAAGAAGACAGGAAATAGCAAGGTTTTAACGGCAGCTATGTACCTAGTCGGTGATGCCATTAATTGGTACGACGCATGGCAAGAAGCACAGTTGACTGCGCACCTAGAGGAAGCCGAAGACGGCATGCCCCTTTCCTTCAATTGGGCCAACTTCCAAGACAAGCTCAAGGCGCGGTTTACGCCACCACAGTAATAAGCACGGTTGAAAGACGATTGGCGCAGTCTCAAGCAAAATGGTATGCCAGTTATGTTTTTCTCAAATCGTGCTTTGCAGCTCGGCATCCAATTGCGCAAATCGGATGATGAGCGCAAAGAGGCTTTCATTTTCGGGTTGGACAACTATATCAGGTTTGATGTCGAAGTCCTCGACCCAATCGATCTCAACAAGGCAGTAGCGATTGCTCTCGCACTGGAGATGAAGCACAACAAGGGAAAGCCTAAGGAAAACAAGACTTCTCCAAGCTACTGGGTAGCTGAATGATTCCTAAGACATTTGTTGTGATCTTGATGACTCGGTTTGGGTTTTTTGGATAGCTGGGGATCAAGTGAGTGACCACTCAGACTCTTCAGAACGGTAAGAATGTTAAGAACGGTAACTCTTCTGACCAATGATGATTTGCATGGTCAAAGTGTAATTATTCACGAGCATGATGATTTGCAAGATAATTATGTGATTGTTCACAAGGATGATGATTTAGTTGATACTTTGTCTAGTGAAGCTAATCTCATTGCAGATTCGATCAATCACGAAGAACCGATCTTGGCTCTCGAGTCAAGGTCCAAAGAACCCCTATAGAAAGTATTCTGTGTTCAAATGATTAGTCAACACGCATTGTTCGAGTGGTTCATTTGTGATGCTTTCCTGTATTTTAATCACCGTCCTTATGTGATCCCTTTTCATAGGCATGACATATTGTACAATGAACACGATTCACTCATGAATGAGCACAGATGTATGCGGATTACTCGTGACAAGATGAAATGTTTGCATTCAAGGAATTCACATTCCATGTCTCTTCTTTGGCATGACACAGTATCAGAAAGAGCACAAGAAGGATTGAGCATATAGCATTGGCATTTCCATTGTGTTTTGCCACAATTGATTGATTTAGATCAAAAAGTCAAGATTCGACCCCATTGTTTGCATGTGTTTGATGAACGGTTTGGCACTCCGTCACTTTGTTCATCTGCATTGCATGCACAATTTTTTCGAAAAATATAATTTTTCCACTTACTTTACATGGAATGGATATGTTCATGGTTTTGTGTTGGAAGTGGTTTCAGGAATTTTCATCCTCGAAGATTCTTGAAGAAGGTAGACGCAAGACTATAGATGAAGTTGAAGCATTGAAGGAGCCACAGAAGACTTTGTGTCGCTTCGGCACGGCCCAAAGAAGCAAGCATTGCAGACCTTTCTGAAGTTCAAGTATCGCACGACCCACAAATCAGAGTGGGCTGGTGAAGAGTCCTTCCCAGGATTCTTCCAGACATTGTTGGCGATCTCCCTCGACGCCATACAGTTCGGTACCAGTAGCTCACTTTGAAAAGGAGGGGATGTCACGTGCACATCTAACCCTATGTGTATGTGGACAAGCTACTTCATGACATGGGTTCAGTTCAGTTAGATTAGAAAGTGATCTTGCACTTTTGTGAATCTGTTCGCAGACCGTGCATGCCCAGACACTTAGAGTAGATGCATATCCTCTGGTTGCACACAGTATGATCATCAGATTACCATCAGGAGCATTTTTACAATTCATAGACCTATTTTCCCTATTTTAGACAATTTTCACCTATTATTTTAAGTGACTTTTGTTGGGAAATTGGGTAGGGCAATTTAGAACAACAAGTATATAAGAAACCCTAGCGATAGCATTTCTTGCAGAAGAGGCAGTAGGAACAGTGTGTTCAATTGGCACCTTCTCAGCAAGACTCCCCAACAACAAACCTAGCGTTTTTGCCAACAGCAAAAGCCTAGCATTTTTCATCATCAGCAGGCCCTGGCGTTTTTGCATGGCAGATCAGCCTTGGCACTAGCAGGACCAGGTAAAGCCTAGCGTTTTTGCAGCAGACCCCAATTCAGCCCTAGCGTTTTTGATTTGCAGATTGGCCTCGGCATTTTGCAGATCTACCGCGACAGAATCATCAATTAGACCAGCGTTTTCAGTTTTCAGCACATAGACATCGTTGTAGAGACTCCGAACGTCACAGATCTCACCTTCTCGCAACAGATCCTCGCCGCACGGTCAAATCAGCGAGCGTTTACAGTTTCAGCCCGGAAAACACAGATTTCAGCATCTGCATTTTCAGCGCGTCGTCGTCGTCGTCGCCGTCGTCACTGACATAGAGTCAGAATTCAGCAGATACAAGATCTGCAGTTTTCAGCCATTAGCGTTTTCAGATTTCAAGCCGTCTCGTCGCCGTCCTCATCGTTGTCGACATCGTCAGCAAGTCCATTGCATTGTAGAGATTTGTGCATTCACTAGTAGACCGCTCTCACGATAGAGAGTGGGGCCCTCGGAGAAGGGTTTGACAACATTCTAGTGTCGTATTCTTCTCTATCTATCTCTCAGTCTCAGCACCTTCATTCACAGTGTTTACCCACTTTGTTTGTGATCATTTGCACTCTCTCACTAAAGGAACGGAAGGCTCTCCCTTCCGTCTGTAAAAGGAACCCTTGAGCACAGTTCGGAGCACTCATCTTGAGCAAAGTTCAAGATTCACTTCCGCTGCACCTTACAACCAAGGAGAGAGAGAGAGAGAGAGAGAGAGAGAGAGAGAGAGAGAGTCACTTGAAGCAATCAACATTGGCAATGAATAATTGAATGTGTATACAATGGAGGCAAGGGGTTGCTTATAGAGCAACCTCAGTAAATTGCCCTACCCAGACTTTGACAAATAAGTAAAATAAACACCTAAAAGCCAAACTAAATAACGGGATCACATTGGGCAGTTCACTTGAACTGCCCAATGTGATCAATAGTAAGACCAAGTCGATGAAGAAGCTACCATTGACACCCCAGAAGTGGTAGCTCATAGTGGACATCAATAGTAAGACCAAGTCGATGAAGAAGCTACCATTGACACCCCAGAAGTGGCCACCAATTGAATACACCTCAATGTTGCTCCCCTCTCTGCAGCTCATAGTGGACATCAACAGTAAGACCAAGTCGATGAAGAAGCTACCATTGACACCCCAGAAGTGGCCACCAATTGAATACACCTCAATGTTGCTCCCCTCAACTTTGTACCTTGAATAATACCATCCATCGGTTGCCTTTGTAGAAAATTTGAACTGTAGACCACACTACGTCCAATAATCTCCATTCGTGAATTGTGAACACATCACGTCGAAAATATAATACTCCAAGATAGTGAACTTTGGAACACATCCTTTCCATGATCCGACCAACAACAATGGATTGGTGCACTCATCCATAGTGTTTTAGATACGCCTGATTGGTTCCCTACCAAATGCATGTGCCTTGAACTCCGACCTGTGGGTCCAAACACCGATAACTTGAACCCTAACACAAGAGTCCAAATTAATTATACGAAGCATTTGTTTGCCCCTCTGCCACTCACAAGCCTCTCTCTGGATGAAGCCAGTGGCGACAATCATCTCCATGTTACTAGAAGGCGGGAGTCCGTGCCAGTGTAGTCACCGCCACACCAACAGCCTCTTTCTTGTCCTTCCCTAAGTCACTATCACTGCTTTCCTCCTGTTGCTTGCTTTTACCTTTCTTCTTTGTAGAATCTTTGTCTTTGCCTTTGGATTTGCAATCCTTGGCCAAATGACCACGCTTTCCACAATTGTAATGTCAGGTGCAGTGGAAGTGAATGTTGAACTTTGCTCAAGATGAGTGCTCCAAACTGTGCTCAAGTGTTCCTTTTACTTAATGGGAGAGCTTTCCGTTCTTTAATGAGAGAGTGCAATGGACACCAACAAAGTGAATGGACAATGTGAGTGAAGGTGCATGAGACTGAGAGATAGAGAGAGAAAAGAATACGACACCAGAGACGTTGTAAAACCCTCCTCCAAGGGCCCCACTCTCTATGGCAAGAGCGGTCTACTTATGATTGCACAAATCTCTACAATGCTTGGACTTGCCGACGGTGTCGACGACGATGAGGACGACGACGAGACGGGCTGAAATCTGAAACTGCTAAGCGCTGAAATCTTCAAATCTTTATCTGCTGAATTTTCACTCTATGTCGATGACGACGGTACGACGGCGACGCGCTGAAAACGCAGATGCTGAAATCTGCGTTTTTCGGGCTGAATCTGTAAACCTTGCGGAATTTGACCGTGCGACGAGGATCTGTTGCGGGAAGGTGAGGTCTGCGAGGTTCGGGACTTGTTCTGCGATGTCTAAGTGCTGAAAGCTGAAAATGCTGGTGCTACTGCTGCTTCTATCACGAAGATCTGCAAAAACGCTAGGTCTCTAGCTGATCCACAAACGCTAGGCTGATTTGGGGTTCTGCGGTGGAAATCTGCTAACGCTAGGGCTGATCTGCTGTTGTGGGGGAATCTACTAACGCTAGGGCTGATCTGCTGTCTACTGTCCCCGTGAATCTGCAAGTGCAAAAACGCTGGCTGATCTGATGCAAAACCGCTAGGCCTTCTGCAATGGTGAACGCTAGAGTTGTCGCGGGGGTTGGTCTTGCTGAGAAGTTGCCTATTGAGCAAGGTGCTCCTGGTGCCTCTTCTGTCAAAAAGCGCTAGCGCTAGGTTTGCTTATATACAAACTTAGCAAAATTGCCCTACCTACTTTCCAACAAAAGTCACTTAAAAATAATAAGTGAAGAATGTCAAAAAAAGGGAAAATAGGTCTATGCACTGTAAAAATGCTCCTGATGGGTTCTTATGGAAATTTGATGATCATGTTGTGTGCAACCAGAGGATATGCATCTATTCTAAGTGTCTAGTCTGGACATGCACGGTTTGCAAACAGACTCACAAAAGTGCCAGATCACTTCCCATTCTAGACTGACTTGACTGAACTGAACCCTGGTCATGTTGTAGCTTGTCCACAGACATATAGGATTGGATGTGTCACGTGACATGTAACAACGGTACTTCGTCCTCTTTCAAGAATTCGAAGCAGCAAGTGCTTCACCATGTGCTTCCCCTGCTATTTTAGAAATCTGAATTTTGCCTTGAGTTATCAACACGGCTCTCTCCTCAATGAGAAAAGCGGTGAGATCATCAACTTCTAGCTTTTCCTTCGTGACTTGTAGCCAAAGTGTCCGAGACACCGTTTCATACTCCTTGGGCAACTTCGTGAGAACCAAAGCAGCTAATTGAGTACTCATCAATGCACTTTTCATAGTTGATCATGAATAACTTTAGCCTTCATAAGAAATGATTGCAGGGAACTTCCTCGTGGAAACTGGATGGCAAAGAATTGTCCAAGAAGGGTGACTGCTCGCATCGTAGAATCCCGATCAAACATTCCGATGAGATTGTGTCACAAAGTGATGATGTGGCTACAGACAGCAGAAACCCTAATTTCTGCCAAAAACCCTAATTTTCAAAAATCGCGGAGGCTATAAAAATAATAGTAATAATAATGATGAGCGACGCGAATCTTGCTTTTTCTCTACGCAATGAGAAAGAGAGAGAGAGAATGCTTTTGCTTTCAAGTTTTGACTCTCTGTGAGAGAGAGAGAGCAGTTGCTTTTGATTTGAAGCTTTTGGGCATCCCTTGTAACCTTTAAATAAGTGGTGAGGGCTTCACTTCTCAGAGCATCTGGACGCAGAGTCTGAGAGTGAAACCCTAGCCAATCTCTTGTACTTTGATCTGATTAATATAAAAAGAAATACAGGAAGGGGCGCAGGTCTTTGGGGCCAATATCTCTAGGAACGGAACTCCGTCGGGCCAGTGCAAATCTATTGTGATCTGTGAATTGTTTTGAAGTGGTTATTTGGTGCTGTCACGATTGATTCTTGACTTGGAGTGTCGAAGTCTGTTACAGTGGTATCAGAGCACGGCCGATTTCTCTTCTACAGGAAATCCGATCCCTGAAGTTTTTTTCCGCGGCACCTATGGCTTCAGGCAATGATCAATCGACTCCCTCTGCATCTCGAGATGCGGGTAAGGATCACAACGAAGATTTCGGCACGGAGTATGGCCCGCCTAGGCCTACTCCAACGGAGCAACGAGAGATGGAGCGTCGAAAATTGATTGATGATGCAACAAAGATGATGCTCAATTTTGCCAAGGACCCAAAGATGGCAAAATATATGAACCAGACCTCTTTGGAAGAGGTATAGATGGAGTGGCAAAGAACCACAACACCACTCCCGAAACCCGCTCTCAAGAAACCTTCTGCCTCCAAGAAATATACGGAGAAGGAACTAGAGAACGTGGTTGATGCACGGATTGCTCAGCTTTTCGACGTGCAAAAGAAAGGCAAAAAGCACGGCAAAAAGCAAAAGAAAGGCACTGCCTTCCCGGGATATTTGGGTCGTCGGTCGACATTTGACAAGGCAAAGAAATTGAAGAAGCGCATCAAGTTTGAAGACCTACCCAGTTCTTCTTCTTCTTCTTCAGATAGTTCTTCTAGCTCTTCAGACTCGAGCGAAGAAGACAGGAAAAGCAAAAAGCGAAGCAAGAAACAACGGTTCGGAAAGGGCAAGAAAAAGGCAAGGAAGTCTTAAGTCTCGCCCAGTGAGTGACACTTCTACAGAGGACTCGTCTACGGACAGTTCAAACTCTGACAACGGAAACTTTTATGGGAACAAGAAGAATTTTTACAAAGCCAACCAGTATGACTTTCTCGAAGATAAAAGCAACAAAGTCCAAGAGTTTAAGGAAGGTGGCCACTCGATCAAGTTTGATACTTTTTTAGGATACTCAGATGCTTCGAAGGCTTTGTCTTTTATACAGCAATTTGACATCGCTTTCGCGGGAGGACACTATTCAGAGCACTCCAAGATTCGGAGAGCTGCCTCTTACTTTAAGAGGAATGCTCGTACTTGGTGGTCCACGCTTCTTTTAAACAAGACTGCGCCAATTAAATGGCTGAAATTTAAGAAGCTTTTTATTTCTTCTTGGTTGACGCAAGAATATGAATGAGATATACGAGCTGCTTGGAACCATCTTCGGATGACGAAGAAAGATAAAATCAATGCTTACTGTGAAAGATTCTGGAGCTCTTTTCTACCCGCCTCTTCATTCAAGAAGATCTCGTTCAGAGAACAGATTGAGCGGTTTACCTTGGGTCTACCTACAGAGATCCGAGATCACTGCTTGGAATAGAAGTCAGCTTCTATTTAGGAGTTGATGAGTCATGCGAAGCGGGGCTTTGCCATTCACTCTGGCAGTTTGACCTACCCCACAGATAAGGGCATGACACAACGAGCCGAACAGACTTCTGGGAATGGAAGTAGAAAGAAAAAGAGCAACCAAGAGAAAAAGGATGCACGACCCAAGCTTACTCCTGAGGAGAGAGCTCGCTTCATCAGAGAGGGGAAGTGCTTTGGATGCGGGGAACATGGACATATCTCCGCGAAGTGCCCTAAAAAGGCACAGAAAGAACAAAATGATAAAGACGACGACAGGCCTTAGAGTTCAAGAGCAGCTGAGGAATGTGGCAGAAAAGGCAGATAGAAAAGCAGAACTGGTACCACATGGCGTGGGACCTGCACCTAATCTAATGAATGAAAGTACAAACTTTGCCGCTTTTGGTCTTTTGAAGGAGCCAATGCAAACTTCTTTTCACTTGGAATTAGCGGCTCGATTTGGAATTACACCCGACAGACTGACGCCACACGCGGAGGTAGTTTGACTTGCACCCGGATGGGATGTTGCCATTACACCGAGCATTGGCAAACTTCGTTTGCAATGACAGGGATGTTCAGGGCACGCGAGTGACGTTCTACTCAAGATCCCTTGGTACCACAAGAACTACGCCGTGGTTGACTACCGGGCCGAGAAAGCGACTTTGATAATTGAAGGGCTTAGAGATTGTACTTGATGAACTTCAGTTTCTTACTCATTCTTTTGGGAGAGAACTGAACGATGGATAAAGGTTGAATATGTTTTGACCTGATCAAACGAACGCCAAGACTTTTCTCCACACTCATGCCGATTGCTTTTCAGAGGGCCTGAAGATCAAACCATTGATTTGATACCTGGAAGCACGCCACCGAATCGGACACCTTACCGTGTGAGCCGAGTACAGAATGAAAAGATTATGAACCCAGTGAAAGACCTCTTGGAAAAGGGTCTTGTCTAGCCTAGTACTTCACCGTATTGCTCTCCAGTGTTGTTGGTTTTGAAGAAAGATGGATCTTGGAGAATGTGCATCGATTATAGCACTCAACGAAATCACCATCAAGAACAGATTTCCGATTCCTAGGATCGATGATCTACTCGACAGGTTACAGGGATCCTCGTGCTTTAGCAGGATTGACTTGAAGAGTGGATATCATCAGATCAGGATAGCGCCAGGAGATGTCTACAAGACAGCTTTTCGGACGACTTTTGGGCTATTTGAGTTTTTGGTGATGCCTTTTCGCTTAACCAATGCTCCTGCAACATTTAACCGGATGATGGAATGGATTTTTCGAGAGTACAGGCTATTTGTTGGCACTTTCTTTGACGACATCATTGTTTTCTCCAAGAATGAGGCAAAACACAGAGATCATCTGCTTCAAGTCTTTCAGGCATTACGAGATCACACGTTAGTGATTAATGCAAAGAAAAGTGAATTTTTCCTACCAGAGAGACACTTTTTGGGACACATTGTGTCAGCAGCAGGAGTGCAAATGGACCCGGCCGAGATAGAGACTGTCCATGATTGGCCCGATTTGAGGAATGTCCATGAAGTTAGAAGCTTCTTGGGACTGTGTTCGTACTACAGGCGGTTCATACGAAAGTTTGCAAAGGTTGCTTCCCCTTTGCATATCTTGACACAGAAAGGAGTACCTTTTTCGTGGGGACCCACAGAGGTGATTGCCTTTCGGGCATTGAAAGAGAAATTGACTACAGGACCTATTTTGACTTTGCCGGACTTGCAGAAGTCATTTGAAGTATATTGTGATGCTTGTGGTCGTAGTCTGGGTACGGTCTTGATGCAAGAAGGCCATGTTATAGCTTACGAGAGCCGTTTGTTCTCTAGGTCCGAGACTAGAGCACAAATTTATGAGAAAGAGCTTTTGGCGGTTATCCATGCTCTTACTCAGTGGCGGCATTACCTACTCGGAGCGGATTTTACTGTCTTTACAGACCAACAGAGTTTGCGCTACTTCTTGTCACAGAAGCAGCTTTCGGAAAAGCAGATGCGGTGGGCGAACATCTTGTCACGGTTCCACTTCCAGATTGTCCATGTGCAGGGACAGAAGAATGTGGTGGCAGATGCTTTGCCTCGGAAACCGTTGGTTCTCGCTATTTCTGCGATACATCATAGGAGCTTCGAGGATATGGTCGATCAGTATGCCACAGATACAGATTTTGCATATATTTTCACACGGATACGAGATGGGGAGACAGTAGCTGGATACTCCCTTCGGGAAGGCTGCTTGATGAAAAAGACTATGTTGTGCGTTACACAGCCGTTGAGGGAAAAGGTTATGAGTGAATGCCACTGTCCACCTTTTACGGGTCACCGCGGCATTGCTACCACCATGAAAGGGGTAGAGAGATACTTCTTTTGGCCGTGACTCAAAAAGGACGTGGAAGAGTTGTGCACAGTATGCCAGAAGGTCAAGTTTGACGGGCATAAGGCACAGGGATTGTTACACCCTTTACCCATACCCACCCGCCCCTGGGAAAGTATTGAAATGGATTTCATTTTTGATCTCCCGATTACACAGAATGATCACGATGATTTTCCGATTACATGGCACGTCAGAGACAATTGTCTCCGACAGAGACCCCAGATTTATGAGTTTGTTTTGGGAGGCAATTTGGGAGAACATTGGCACGCGGTTGCAGTTCTCGTCATCGTTCCACTTGCAGACTGACGGGCAATCTGAGATTGCCAATTCAGTGGTTTTAGATTTATTGAAGTCTTGTATCTCGGATCAGAAGACTCAATGGGAAAAGAACTTACGTTTGGTGGAATTTGCCTACAATAACACGATACACTCTGCGATGAGGAAGACGCCATGTGAGATTGTTGAAAGTGTTGCAAAGGTTCTATCCTTCCTGAGCACGAAAGATTAGATATTTGAAGCGGATGAATATTCGCGAGATTTGGATACGGCTTTTGCCAAGGTTCGCGAGACTTTGCAGGAGTCTCAAGAACGATAGAAAAAGGCAACGGATCGCCATTGTCGGGACTTGAAATTGAAGGAGGATGATTGGGTGCTCTTACGTTTTGAGAAGGCACGCCTACGAAAGAAAAAGGGAAAGGAGAGGCTTTTTCCAAAGCTTAGTATGGGATACTACGGACCTTTCCAGATCACTGACAAGATAAATGATGTCTCCTTCCGATTGGAACTGCCAGATACTTGGAGGATTCACAATGCATTGCATGTGAATCTCTTGAAACCTGTTAAGCGTGATGTGCCTGATAATTGGGAGCCTGATGAGCACCCCGAAGTGGAAGAAAACGAGGAGATCCTTGTTCCTGAACAGATTTTGACACATAACGATACGAAGAAAAGTAAAGTCTGAAGGCGGTTCTTGGTTAAGTTCAAGAACTTTCCTGCATTTGATGCGAAGTGGATGGAGGAGGAGGACCTAGGAGATACTCCTCCGATTGTGAAACTTTACCTCGATGTTTTGGTTTAGCATAGTCTACTCCAAACGGAACCCAAAATTCAGCTTGGCCGGAGATCTGGTGCAGTGGGATGCACAAGAGGGGAGTCACTCCGCTCCTTTGTCAACAGATGCCTTGATTTTGATACTAAAGTCACTGATGTCTCTTTGAGCTTCAGAGATACTGAGAGCTGACAATATTTTGCTGGATGACTTTATGAAATGGAATTCCTGATAATGATACTGATTTGTTCTTGACTTCTTGTGAGTGAAGGAACTGACAGACGAAATGACTGCAGCATTTTGGTCTTATTGATCTCGAATAGACATGGTTGCAATAGGGGTTAGTCAATCGGACATCGATGAGGTCCCGATTGGACCTAGATGTGATTGCTAGCTACATTGCCGATAAATCATGGTCTAAGATCCGAATGAATGTTGAATGTCCTGTGATGTCTGGTGATGTCCTGTGATGTCGTGTGATGTGACTATCGATTTTGTACATGTGCTAGATGTGTGTTCCTAGTATGTAGGTACTAACAGTCAGTGTCTGCTAAGACGGTTTATGGCTTTTGTCGGTTTTGCAGGCATAATCGCAATCGATTACAATGCTTTCAAGAGGGGGGTATGTCACAAAGTGATGATGTGGCTACGGACAACAGAAACCCTAATTTTTGCCAGAAACCCCAAAATTCCTGCAAACCCTAATTTTTGCTAGAAACCCTAATTTCCTAAAATCGTGGAGGCTATTAAATTTTTTTTTTAAAAAAAAATTAATGATGAGCGACGTGAATCTTGCTTTTTCTCTACGCAATGAGAAAGAGAGAGAGAGAGAGAGAGAGAGAGAGAGAGAGAGAATGCTTTTGCTTTCAAGTTTTGACTCTCTGTGAGAGAGAGAGAGAGAGAGAGAGAGAGAGAGAGAGAGAGAGAGAGAGAGAGAGAGAGAGAGCAGTTGCTTTTGATTTGAAGCTTTTGAAGCTCTGCTTTGGGGCATCCCTTGTAACCTTTAAATAAGTGGTGAGGGCTTCACTTCTCAGAGCATCTGGACGCAGAGTCTGAGAGTGAAACCCTAGCCACTGTCTTGTACTTTGATCTGATTAATATAAAAAGAAATACCGAAAGGGGCGCCAGTCTTTGGGGCCAATATCTCTAGGCACGGAACTCCGCCGAGCCAGTGAAAATCTATTGTGATCTGTGAATTGTTTTGAAGTGGTTATTTGGTGCTGTCGCGATTGATTCTTGACTTGGAGTGTCCAAGTCTGTTACAGTGGTATCAGAGCACGGCCGATTTCTCTTCTACGGGAAATCCGATCCCCGAATTTTTTTCCCGCGGCACCTATGGCTTCAGGCAATGATCAATCGACTCCCTCTGCATCTGGAGATGCGAGCAGGGATCACAACGAAGATTCCGGCACGGAGTATGGCCCGCCTAGGCCTACTCCAACGGAGCAGCGAGATATGGAGCGTCGAAAATTGATTGATGATGCAACAAAGATGATGCTCAATTTTACCAAGGACCCGAAGATGGCAAAATATATGAACCAGACCTCTTTGGAAGAGGTACAGATGGACTGGCAAAGAACCACAACACCACTCCCGAAACCCGCTCTCAAGAAACCTTCTGCCTCCAAGAAATATACGGAGAAGGAACTAGAGAACGTGGTTGATGCACGGATTGCTCAGCTTTTCGACGCGCAAAAGAAAGGCAAAAAGCAGAAGAAAGGCACTAGCTTCCCGGGATATTTGGGTCGTCGGTCGACATTTGACAAGGCAAAGAAATTGAAGAAGCGCGTCGAGTTTGAAGACCTATCCAGTTCTTCTTCTTCTTCTTCTACTAACAGTTCTTCTATGTTGGGTTAAGGCCTAAATAACCCCTTTTTGTACACTTTTATACTTTGTTCAGGTTCATATTGAACCTGAACACATTTTTTAAAGGTCACTTATAATAAAAGTGGGAAAACCCAAAACTCACTTATTGAGTTTTCCCCAAAAACGTGAGCTCTCTCTCTCTCCCTCTTCTTCTGCTAGCGCTTCCTCTCCTGCTGCTCTTCGCCTCCCCTCTCTGCACACACTGCACTTCCTCGCGTGCTCTTTCACTTACACACATCACCGCGCACTCATCAACTGGTATCAGAGCCCATTTAGGGTTTGGCCCAAAACCTGCAAATGCTGATTTTCAGCCAAGAGGATAACTTTGACGCGAAGAGTTGCCGTTTCATCGCCAAGGGATCGTCCCCGGACACTAGTGGGCCCCCAGTCTTGCACTTTTGACCTAAAACAGACTGAAAACAGGTAAAAATCAGCAAATTACAGGTCATTACAGCAAAACGCAGGTATTGCAAAGCATGTATTAAGGTGTGGGTTCACATACCCTCAGTCCCCACTGCCCGAAAACACTGAAATTGCCGAAAAAAGGTCGTCAAAACAGGTGTTTCCAACAAATTTCAGATTTGCGCAGGTTTTTTGCAAGTGTATTTCAATGTATATACACTGGGGAAAGTGCAAATCGCTCTAATTTATGCACATTGACCTCGTCTTGCCTATGTATGACCATCTGTGGGCCAATTTCATGCAAAATTGATGCAACAAATTGGGACTTTTGCTCATACATGCTTCTAAAGGCTGTGTTTTAGCCTTATGTATGTCCTGTGAGGGTAAAAACAACCAAAATTGTTGTTTTTTGGCACAAATTAGCTCGCTGAAATTTTCTGCGCAGAAAATTCAGAACTCCATTTTTGTGCCTAAACTGACCTGTTTTGCCTCGAATTGCTCCTGTGACTATTTGGATTTGTTGTACATACTCCTATGAGGCTGTACTTCGTTTTTGGTGCGTTTTGCCCAAAATTTCAGCAAGTTAGCTCTCCTTTTGTGCAACTATGGCGTCATCCTCCTCGGACGTGAAGAATCTCTTTGAGATCCGACGCTTCGAAGGTACAGGTTTTGACCTATGGAAGGACAGAATTCAAGGAATTCTCTTCCTTAAAGACTATGACAAGGCATTAGAGGAACATAAGCCAAAGGACATGTCTGATGATGCATGGGCCACTTTGAACAAGAAGGCCATTACTTACATAAAGATGGCCGTTTCTGACGAGATCTTGGTAGATCTCAAAGGTCTTATGACTGCTTTTAGTTGATGGGCAAAGTTGAAGGCAACGTATGAAAATACAACGCCGGTCAATCAAGTGCATTTGATGCGAAAACATGTTGGCATGCAATTGGATGAGTCAAAGAGAGCTGCAGAGCACTTGTCGTCGTTTACAGGTCCTTTGTCGCAGTTGCAGGATTCAGGCATGCCTCCCTTTGATAATAAGTTGAAAGCTATCTTCTTGCTTATGACCCTACCTGATTCTTGGGAGACACTGGTGGTTTCACTGTCTAATAACCCCAATCTGACCTTTGATGGTGTTAGGGGTTCTATTCTCAATGAGGAAAGCAGGTGGAGAGAGAGGCAGCTCAGCCAACATCGTTAGAGGCAGGACAGAGAAGAAGAATAACTATGCACAGAGGAGTAAGAATAAGAGTAAAGAAAGGGGAAATGCAAGCAAAGGCAAGGGTGATGTGACTTGCTATCAATGAGGCAGGAAAGGTCACAAGAAACCCGATTGCAGGTATTATAAAGCTAAGTTAGAAAGGAAAAAGAATGGTGGAGACAAAAAGAAAGAGAAGAAGGAAGTCAAGGCAAATTCACAGGATAGCTCAAAGGACAAAGAGAAGGCCAATGTGGCTTCTAGTGTCGTGATTGAGGAGCTGTCAGATGTAGAGGACATCTTGTGTGCCACTTTGTCAGATGATGATGCTTATGACTTTGATGCCTCTCTAAATGTTCATCCAGAGGACATGCAGATCACCAAGAGTGATCTTATTGATACTTTATTGACTGTCAATGATGCATTGTCCCAGACTTGGATTGTTGACTCCGGTGCTTCATTTCATGTGACTCCTATCAAGGAGTGTTTCTCTACTTTTGATGCGGACAAGCGTGGCCATGTATACCTTGGAAACAATCATGCATGTTCCATTGAGGGTATTGGCACTGTGCATCTATCCATAGATGGCACAAATGAGCTTGTCTTGCATGATGTTAGATATGTGCCGAGAATCAAGAAGAGTCTGCTTTCTGTTGGCCAAATGGATATGCATGGTTACAGCATCTTGTTTGAGAGAGGGGCATGGAAAATGACTAAAGGCTCAAGGCTTATTGTAAAGGGCACAAAGAAAGGGACACTTTACTGCATGCATGGAAAGGCCGTGTTGGGCAAGTTTATTGCATTGGCTGAAATTAACTCTCACATGGAGTTGTGGCACAAGAGGCTTGGCCATATGAGCCAAAAGGGCCCTTCTAAGCTTTGTACTTTGAACAAGCTTGATGCTAAAGGCACAAAGCTTGACTTTTGTAATGAATGTCAATATGGCAAGCAAGTAAAGCGTTCTTATTACTCTGGTGTCTCTCGTAAATCTTGTGTGCTTGATCTTGTACATTCCGATGTATGTAGCATGCTTACTAAATCTATGGGTGGTGCATATTATTTTGTCTCCTTTGTTGATGATCATTCTAGGAAAATTTGGGTTTATTTGCTTAAGTCTAAGGATGAAGCCTTTGCTGCGTTTAAGAGATTTCATGCATTTGTGACCACCCAAATTGGTAGAAAGCTAAAATGCTTGCGTACAGACAATGGGGGGGAGTACACAAGTGATGAATTTAACAAGTTTCGTGAAAATTTGGGCATTAAGAGGGAGCTTACTGTGCCATACAGCCCCTCTTCTAATGGTGTGGCTGAAAGATTCAATAGGACACTTTGTGAGAGGGTGAGATGTATACTGTCCATAGCTAATCTCTCTCATGGATTTTGGGGAGAAGCTTTGAAAACTGCAGTGCATATATGCAATCGATCCCCTCACACATCTTTGAAAGGTGACATCCCTGAAGAGGTTTGGTCTGGCAAGCCTGCTTCATATGATCACTTACGCATTTTTGGTTGCGAAGCTTTTGTGCATGTTAGACTTGAGTTGAGGAGTAAACTAGATGCGAAGTCCATTAAAGGCCTCTTCATGGGATATGGTGAAGAAGGCGAAATGGGTTACAGGATTTGGTTACCTCAGCTCAAAAGGGTTGTGCGCAGCCGGGATGTTGTCTTTAATGAGGCAAAGCTGCTTCAAAACAATTGTGCCTCAAAGCATGACCATAAAAGGGTGAAATTTCAGCATGACCAGCCACCTGTTAGGCCTATTTTTGACCCTCAGGATGCACCACAAATGGCTGAAAATGTAGATGATCCAGTGGTGTTTGAGCCAGATGATGTTGGACAGCAAATTGAGGCTCCTGAAGGGCATTTGCAGCCAAGAAACAATGCTGAAAATGGTGCTGAAAATGATGTACAGCAACCCATTGTTGATGATTTTGTAGTGCCACCTGATGTAAACCCATTGCCGGATAATGTGGATCATTGGGTGAGGCGGTCTACTCGTCAAAGACGGCCTGTGAGTCGATATGACCCCTCTTTGCATTACATTATGTTGACAGATGAGGAAGAGCCTCTTACGTATAAAGAGGCAAAGACATGTGAGCACAACGACAAGTGGGAGCTTGCTATGCAGGAAGAGATTAAAGCTTTGCATGCTAATCATACTTGGGATTTGGTTGAATTGCCCAAAGGAAGGAAGGCTATTCCTAACAAATGGGTGTATAAAATCAAAACTATTGATGCAAAACCCAAGTATAAGGCAAGGCTTGTGGCAAAGGGATATGTTCAAACCAAGGGCATAGACTTTCAGGAAGTGTTCTCTCCTGTTGTGAAGATGACCACTTTGCGTGTACTGTTTGCCATAGTGGCTGCTCTTGATTTGGAAATGGACCAAATGGATGTACATACCGCTTTCTTGCATGGTGATGTGGAAGAAGAGCTTTACATGAAGCAACACAAGGGTTTTGTCATCCCTCGCAAGGAACATTTGGTATGTATGCTCAATAGAAGCTTGTATGGGCTGAAACAATCATGTAGACAGTGGTATAAGAAGTTTGATCGCTTCATGCTTAAACATGGTTACAAAAGAAGCCATGCAGACCATTGTTTGTATACCAAACGTGATGAGGATGGCAGCCCTATTATTCTTGTGCTCTATGTAGACGATATGTTGATAGCTGCAAAGAAAAGAAGCACTGTTGATGCTCTTAAAGGGCAGCTGAAATCTGCGTTTTCAATGAAAGACCTTGGGGCAACTGAATACTTGGAGTGCGTGTTACACGGCAAAGAGACAAGCGCCTATTGTATTTGTCGCAAGAAAAGTACATTGAAAAGGTGCTAGACAGATTTAACATGGCTGAAGCAAAGCCTCTTGGTGTGCCATTACAGCCATATGTTAAAATTTCCAAGGATGATTGTCCCAAGTCAAAGGAAGAAGCCAATGACATGCAAAGTGTGCCTTATGCTTCAGCTTGTGGTTCACTTATGTATGCTATGGTTGCTACTAGGCCTGACATAGCCCATGCAGTGGGAGTTGTGAGCCGGTTTATGGCTAATCCAGGCAGGTTGCATTGGGATGCAGTGAAGTCCATTATGAGGTACTTGAAAGGGACTAAAAACAAATGCCTCTGCTATGGTAAAGGACCAATGGAGTTGAAGGGATTTTGTGACTCTGACATGGCTGGTGATGTGGATACACGAAAATCTACAAGTGGCTATGTATTTACTCTTGCGGGAGGTGCTGTTTCATGGTGTTCTAGATTGCAAAAGATTGTTGCATTGTCTACGACAGAGGCTGAATATATTTCAGCCACTGAGGCTTCCAAAGAAGCTATTTGGTTAGCACGCCTATGCAGGGAGTTTGGTTTGCCTGCCAAGGCACCTATGCTTGGTTGTGATAGCCAGAGTGCCATATGTCTGGCAAAGAACGCCATGTTTCATGCACGCACAAAGCATATTGATGTGCGGTATCACTTCATACGAGAAGTGCTTGAGGATGGCCTTATTACATTGGTTAAGGTCCATACATCACAAAATCTAGCCGATGCTCTCACTAAGTGCTTACCCAAAGCACAACATCATCTATGCATAGAGATGGTGGGAGTCACGTAGCTTAAAGGCGCCATTTATGCCTTTAAGTGGGAGGTTGTTGGGTTAAAGGCCTAAATAACCCCTTTTTGTACATTTTTATACTTTGTCTACGTTCATATTGAACCTGGACACATTTTTTTAAGGTCACTTATAATAAAAGTGGGAAAACCCAAAACTCACTTATTGAGTTTTCCCCAAAAACGTGAGCTCTCTCTCTCTCTCTCTCTCCCTCTTCTTCTGCTAGCGCTTCCTCTCCTGCTGCTCTTCGCCTCCCCTCTCTGCACACACACTGCACTTCCTTGCGTGCTCTTTCACTTACACACACCGCCGCGCACTCATCATTCTAGCTCTTCAGACTCGAGCGAAGAAGACAGGAAAAGCAAAAAGCGAAGCAAGAAACAACGCTTTGGAAAGGGCAAGAAAAAGGCAAGGAAGTCTAAGTCTCGCCCAGTGAGTGACACTTCTACAGAGGACTCGTCTACGGACAGTTCAAACTCTGACAACGGAAACTTTTATGGGAACAAGAATTTTTACAAAGCCAACCAGTATGAATTTCTCGAAGATAAAAGCAAGAAAGTCCGAGTGTTTAAGGAAGGTGGCCACTCGATCAAGTTTGATACTTTTTCAGGATACTCAGATGCTTCGAAGGCTTTGTCTTTTACACAGCAGTTTGACATCGCTTTCTTGGGAGGACGCTATTCAGAGCACTCCAAGATTCGAAGAGCTGCCTCTTACTTTAAGAGGAATGCTCGTACTTGGTGGTCCACGCTTCTTTTAAACAAGACTGCGCCAGTTAAATGGCTGAAATTTAAGAAGCTTTTTATTTCTTCTTGGTTGACGCACTTCAATAACAACTGAATTGAGAGAGAGAGAGAGAGAGAGAGAGAGAGAGAGAGAGAGAGACGACACGCGACACGGAGTGGCGGAATTCCACCCCAAAGAGTATTGGCCCCAAACCTTGGCGCCCCTTTCGGTATTTCTTTATATTGCATCAACACTGTACAAGCCAGTACTCCAGACTCTGCACCTTCTCCAGGAAGCATGCTAGAGAATGAGCCCTAACCTCATATTTAAAGGCCCTTGGCCTGAAAAGCACTTACAGTGAAAAGCCTTCAAAACTCAAAAGCTTCTAGTCCAAAAAGCAAAGCCAAAAGCTGCCAGCATAATTTACGAAAATCCGTACAACCTGCCACGTCATCAGCCAACGCAAAACGCGGAAATCCGTACAGCTTGCCATGTCATTATGCCAACGTAATTTCCGAAAATTTGCCATGTCATCAATAGCTATGCAATTTTCAGAAAATCTGTTGCTGCTTCTGCTTCTTCTAGGGTTTAGGCCCCTCGATCGATAGCTCCGTTCTTCAGTAGATCGACACGTCAGCAATTTGTTACATCTGCCCTTCTTGAAAGAGAGTAATCATCCGCGATTACAGCATATCTACAAAACAACTCAAGTTAGCTCCAAAAAAATTTCCAAGGGACATTCAGTTTGCTCTTTTTGTTAAGGAGTTAGCTTCTCCTTTCGGCTCTTTTGATGAAGAAGTTAGCTTCTCCTTTCAGCTCTTTTGATCAAGGAGTTAGTGTAACCGGCCCGTAGGGCGGTAGGCGTTGGCTTTCACCCGAAATTCTTTACTTAAAACACACACACAGAGCACTTTGCAAAGGAGACATGTAACGGGAATTAACACTTAATCACACACACGGCTCGGAAGCTCGAATGCTCCGAGCAGACGCCAACAACCTGTAGGCCCCAAAATTGACGCCCCTTTCGGTATTTCTTTATTCTTTAGGAGGGTAAATTACAAGGTAAGGTCCTGGGAATCCTTCACGTGTATCCACCTAGATACCATTTGATTTGGCCAAATTTCGGCAGCATAACCACCCCAAACCTTGCGCGAAACGAATTCCCCTGCTAGAACTCACTTGCACTGGCGTATACCCTCTGATTCTTGCCCAAAAACAGTAAATTCAGCACGCTGTGTTTACTGGTTTTTGCCTTGTTTTCAGCCCCAAACAGTCCCCTTACTGTCCTCTACCAGTGGGGCACGATTCCCAAGTGTCTTGGCATCCGTATGGCTGAAAAACAGTCAAATTACAGCGCATACACAGCGCTGATTTTGCACCTGTATGGTGAGGTTATGACCCTCACCAGTGCCTGCTTTGGAGTAGCAGCTAGCTACCCCTGTTTCTGCTCAAGGAGGCTCTTGCCTTAGCACGAAAGCATGAACCCACACACTTGTACATCAGTCAAATGAGGAGCCCTCTTGTGGGACATCACATAACTGCACGTAGGGGAGAGAGAGAGCAGTGTGTAGTGTGCATGGCATCACTCCTAGCACCACACTGTACATGAGAGGGAAAGGAAGCACTCCATAGCTCTTAACCTGTGACAGATTGCATAATGAGGCCTTCCCAGCTTAAAAATTCAGCCCCCATTTTTCTGGAAGAGGCAAGTGCATAAAAATGTGACACTTGGCGCATTTACAAGCATTTTCCCGTTTCGGGTTCGCCGCTTAAAAATATCCTGACCGATTGCCCAATTGACTTCGCGGCAGAGTTATAAAGTGTTCCCCTAGTCATACTGGAGGTAATGATGCGAACACATTTCACAGCCCAAAATAGCAGTTCCCTAAATTTTAGGAGATGCTTCCGTTGGGCTCCCACTGGTCTTCTGACCATCTATCCTCATTGGAACCGCATCCAAAAGTGCAATGTGGCCCAACTGTCGGATACTTTTTGTTGGTAGTCCCACCTTGACTTTACGCCTTAATTGAATTCACTTCCTAGTATCCACCAACTTGCTAAGTGCGACGGGGGGACCTATATGATCTTGCTCTGAGCCTAGACATCCTCTTACCATACGAATTCCAGTGCCGACCACTTCCCGTCTGCGGGTGAATCTACCGTTCACATTGGCCATACAATGTCCGACCGTTTGCTACTTCAAAAAGAGGGTCTCAAAACAAATAAAATAAACCCCATTGGAAAGAAACCAACAACCAAGGTTAGCAGTAGCCACATCCTTGTGACATGGTTAATAACTGCCACGTCCTCGTGACAGTTAGCTTCTCCTTTCGTCCAGATCGGAACTCTTGATATTCCGGCATAGTAAAATTAGCCATCACACCCAGAGCGTACTGATCTTCCACGAGTGTCTTGATGCACTAAAATTACATACCCAGGCAATCTCATTCAATCAGGAATATTCAGTAATTGGCACATCACAATGCAACACAAATGCTTACATATGCATGTTACAAGACAAAGCAAACGCCGCCGCTGAGCACTCCCCCAAGACAAACGGTCTGCGGTATGAAGCTACTCAACGACTACCTTGTCACTCCCCCCGCAAATAACCTAAAAAGGTCCAAGCCATGAGCTCACAAGACTGTACAACCAAACGCTCCCCAAACCGCAGTCTGCGTCACTTGGAGGTTCAAGCATACAACCAAACGCTTCCCAAGCATCGGCCTACGTCGTTCGGAGGTTTTCTAGCATACAACGGAACGCTCCCAGGCATCAGCCTGCGTCATTTCGAGGTTCAAACAATACCAAAACAGTATTTCTCACTTCACCCGAGAGTAAAATCACCAATCAATGAAACCAGTATTAAAACCAGAGTCAAACATTTCAAATCGGCACCAAAACAAGTTTAAAACGTATACCATCCATTTCAAACAAATTTCAAACAGGATCACCAAACAAGTTCTCAAACAGATTTCAAACTTAAAAAAGCAATCTCGACATCAATCCAGCTCGAAAAGTCAGTTGACTTTCCATTCTAAACCTGCACCAAAAAATTAGGGTTAGGTTCATTCCATAGGGTCGTAGCCGAGCACAGCATGATCCATCAGCTTTTGGACAGAGTGTTCTGGTTGGCGACGATAGTAGTCCCAAGATAGCAATCGCACTGGATCTCCAAGGTCATCTGCTCGTGAAGAGACATCTACTAAGAGATGTTGAGAAATTTCAAGTTATAATCTGCTAGGGTTTCCATGGCAAGCATTTCAAGATACCCCACTCTGCAAGAAGTTGCACTCCAAAGGAAGATGTCAGAAACCATACAACTTCGAGCAAAAATTTTCTTGAAAGCTTGCCAAGTACTTGGAGTATGCTACTTGATAGCTATCAACATCTGCATAGCACTGCCTCTGAGAAAAACAGCAGCTCGAAACAAATCTTGGATCCTTCTTTTGCAAGTGATCTTAATGGCTTATGCCCTGTAAGACATGAGCGGTGAAGACGGGAGCGCCCGATGCGCGATGAAGTAAGGGTGGGAGTGGCAAATAAGTCCGGGTTGGAGGGCGAAGATACCTCAAATAAAATTCCAGCTTTGTCTGCTCTTTTGTAGAACCGTTATGCTTTCAGAAAAGCACACGCCTGATGCTCTGATATCACTGTCACAAGACGGGCACCACGTGCCAATAGAAAAGAACAGACTGAACAGATTTCTAGCACTTCAATAAGAACTAAATTGAAAGAGAGAGACGACACGCGACACGGTGACGGAATTCCACCCCAGAGAGTATTGGTCGCCCCTTTCGGTATTTCTTTATATTGCATCAACAATGTACAAGCTGGTACTCCAGACTCTGCACCTTCTCAAGAAGCATGCCAGAGAATGAGCCCTAACCTCATATTTAATGGCCCTTGGCTTGAAAAGCACTTACAGTGAAAAGCCTTCAAAACTCAAAAGCTTCTGGTCCAAAAAGCAAAGCCAAAAGCTGCCAGCGTAATTTACGAAAATCCGTACAACCTGCCACGTCATCAGCCAACGCAAAATACGGAAATCCGTACAGCCTGCCACATCATCATGCCATCGCAATTTTTGAAAATCTGCCACGTCATCAACAGCTACGTAATTTTCAGAAATCTGTTGATGCTTCAGCTTCTACTTCTTCTATGGTTTAGGCCCCTCGGCCGGTAGCTCCGTTCTTCAATGGCTCGACACGTCAGTAGTTTGTTACATCGACTAACTCTGTAAGGTGACCAGTTCGGTGGTGTACTACCAGGAATCAATCATGTGATCTTCACGACGTAAACGAGGCAACTCGCTTTGTACGCCTTCAGAGAAACAGTCAACCCCTATTGCAGAAAATCTTGTCGTTCTTTTTCGAGGTCAAACATATTCGACCTTCAATCATCATTTAGTTCTGAGTAAAGAAACTAAATTTCATCAAGTACAATCTCTTTGCCCTTCATTTGTCAAAGTCGCTTTCTCAGCCCGATAGTCAACCACGGCGTTGTTCTTGTGGTACCAAGGGATTTTGAGGACGTCAAAACCTCCTAAAGGCATTACATAGAAGTCCTCGAGCCCTAAATACCCCTGATATTGCAAACGAAGTTTGGCAATGGTCGATGTAATGGCAACATCCCGTCCGGGTGCTGCTAGAACTGCCTCCACCTATGGCCTCAGCCTGTCGGGCGTAATTCCAAATCGAGCCGCCAATTCAAGAAGTTGGCCTTGGCTCCTACATCAAAGAAAAATGAGGGCTTCTTGATCTTTCACTTTGCCCCAAGGGCGGCAAAGTTTTGTACTTTCATTCATATGATTCGGTTCGGGCCCCACTCAATGTGGTACCGTTTCTGCTTTTATCTTTCCTTTTCTTCGGCACTCGACTGCTGCTCTGTAACTCTCAAGTTTATCTTATGGTGGTCCTTTGAGTTCTGGTCCATCTCTTTCTGCATGTACAGGTTCCGCTTTTCTACACCCGTTTGTCCTTTCGGCTTTCCTCCCTACCTGAGAGGAGAAACAATGGCTACATGCCATCTCGAGTAAATCTTATCAATCGGGTAATTTCTCAGGTGTCTCGCCAATCTCGGGTCCCTGGAATACTTAATCAATCTATTCACACATATGCCAATCTGCAGTTGACATTTGTACTCCGTTCTGGCAAACTTGTCCGAAACAAATTTGCCCAAATCTTCATTCTTTTCTTCAGTTCCCGCGCCAGATTTTCAACTTTTATTTGCCTTCCCACTGAGAGGTGTCATCTCTGTCAGATTCTTCACGAGAACCCATGTGTAATCTGGGATTCTTTATGGCTTTATGCCCTGTAAGACAGAGCGATGAAGACGAGAGCCCGCCCGATGTGCGATGTATGAAGGGTGGGAGTGGCTAATAAGTCTGGGGTTGAAACACGAAGATTCTTTCACAAAAGTCTGCGTGTGCTACAAAAAGGATCGGATCCTCCGTAGAAGAAGAATCTTTTTGTGCTCTGATACCACTTTAACAAACTTGGACACCCCAAGTCAAGATTCTAATGCAACACAACAGAGATTCACTTCAAACTTATTCACAATCCACAATAAATTCGTCACGGCCCGGCGTAGTTCCGTGCCAAGAGGTATTGGCCCCAAAGACTGGCACCCATTTCGGTATTTATTTTTATATTAATCTTTGAGCAAAGTACAATGAGCCCGCGGGTGCTTACTCTCAGACTCTGCGTCCACATGCCTTGAGAAGTGAGGCTCTTGGGAGTATTTATTCTTACAAGGGATGCCCAAAAGCTTTCAAACTCAAAAGCAATTGATCCCCAAAAGCTTTAAACTTAAAAGAAAAAGTTCCAAAAGCAATTGGTTCCCAAAATCTGCCAAAAGCAATCAGCGCAAATTACGGAAATTTCGTACAACTGCCACGTCAACATGTCAGCACGAATTGCGGGCGTCCGTGCAGCTGCCACGTCATCTGCCAACCACGTCATCGGCCAACCATGTCAACCTGTCCGCGCCTTTTCTCGGCCATCTGCCATGTCAACAGTTGTGTGTGTTTGTCTAGGAGCTTGCCACGTCACCAATTTGTGACATTCTGCAATCCACTAAAAGCACAAATTCACATTTAAAAGAAGGCACGCTATGGTAACCCTCTACAGGACAATATAGCCATCAACATCATGATGAATAGTACTAACTAAATACTATAACATGGTAGCTACGCTTTAAAGTTGGGGTAGAGCTAGTAATCAATACATGCTCCTACAGATTGAAACAAGGCGTGCACACTGCACACACATGTAAGCATCCATTAATACGCGTTATGAGTACTAAGTTCATTGTCACATGGAAGAGTGGCTAGGGATGGGGTCCAAGGACGTCTAGACCTTGAATTCCGTACATTAACGGGTACACACGTGTGCAGAAAAGCAACCCATGAGTATAGTGCACTAGCCTCGAAGTTCGTGGGAGCAAATCCTCGAAGTGTGTGGCGCTAAACCTCAAAGTGCACATCCATTGAATTTTTCTTTAAAAATGCACGGTTAGGCAAATGTGCATACGCAATTTTAGGATACTCTGAGGCCCATATCTCACATGTGTACAAATCATTTATGCAAGAGGATTCTGACTGACAAAAAGACCCTCGTCTGGACATGTAAGTCATACAAACAGGATCTCAAAATTGCAGGACAGAATCCCCTAGGCTCAATAGCCAATATCTGGCTTTGGAAGTCGGTTTAGCATATTCACATGGCACAGAAGAGTCAGTGTGCACACCCTATGCTCTAGCAGGTTTTGCAAGAGGCGAGCCTTTGCGTTTTTTCCTCTGCCTTGCGTTTTTGGCAACCAAGCAGCCTTTGGACCAACGTTTTTCATTTGCATCAGTCTCCTCTTCCTTGCCGACCTTGGACAGCCAAAGCCTCCTACTCCTTGCCCCTTGGTCTTCTCGTTTGGAAGCTGAACCAAAACGTGACTTTGCCAACGATTTCCCGACTTATCCATTGCTGATTTTCAGCCTGTTTTGGTGCGCATTTACAGCCCTCACCTTACCTTCTCGGCATCCCGTGTTCATCACCTGGCGTTTTGCTCAAACCCCGGCATTTCTAGCGGAATTTCCAGCTCCCTTTTTCTGCGATTTCAAGTTTGGACAGCACCTCGACTTTGCTTCATCGGCATCCCTTCGGGTTTCCCTTGCCTCTCCCGTCACTTACCCTTTACTTTGCGGTCTTTTGGGGTTCTATCCGACATGGTTTTCTGATCCTATCACCTTTGCTTCTGATTTTACACACCAGACTTCTCAGCTGATTTTTTGTTTGTACCTATACGGCAACACTCCCAGCCATGCCCATCTTTCCTTCTGACAAAAAGCTTGACCGCTCCAGCTTTGTCGTTTGGAAGATGAAGAGCATGGTGATGCTTATGCAGTTTGACCTTTGGGACTGGCTTATCGATCCTGCCAATGCTATGTGTCTCGGCCTTGCTCCTGCATTTGGTGCTCCTACATCGACATCATCAGCTACCACTTCTTCTGTTGTTACACGTGTTGGGCCCTCACTCC
Organism: Adiantum capillus-veneris; assembly: GCF_014529385.1. NCBI lineage: Eukaryota > Viridiplantae > Streptophyta > Polypodiopsida > Polypodiales > Pteridaceae > Adiantum > Adiantum capillus-veneris. Next base: position 36,763,816 of record NC_140951.1, on the reverse strand, counting down.
TCATCTACTTCTCTCATGGTACTACTTCTGGCGGATCAAGTACCGTGGTCACACAGGCTATGGTGGATCAGTGGAATCTGAACCATCACAGAGTTTACTCTTTCTTACTCATCATCTGTGCAGATAGCGTGTTGACGTCTTTACGCTCTCACACCACTACACATGAATTATGGGGTTTCCTTTGCAACATGTAGGAGGCGAAGACACCCAGAAGGATCCTCGCTCTGGAAAAGACTTTGATAGACTTACACGTCTCGTCATTTCCGACTATCCAGGACTTCATATCCCGCATGCTTCTTCTCCGTGATGAGCTTGCAACTTGCGATCACCGGATCTCTTCCAAGAGCATGGCAACTTGGTTGCTGCTCAAGCTTCCTGACACTTATGATTCCTAGTTCCAATCACTTACTACCTCTATTCGTCCTACTCCCATCACTTGGGAGGAGCTCTTACCTGCTGTGCAACAAATAGTTTTGCGCGTTCAGGACAGAGCCACCCCCATCTCTGGCCCTTCACAGGCCGATGGCATCCCCCTCTAGTTTCCTTCACCTCCTTCTTCCCTCTTATAATAGAGATTACTTTTGGCTTGGAGTTTGCCGGTTTACCACCTTGGCCTTCTATCCTTTTGTGTCAGAGTGCTCTGCTTCAAGGATGGTTCTCTCTCTTCCGTCTCTCTTCTGCTGACCTTCACCGATGAGCTCCCTGCTCGTCTTCCATCTTTCCCTCATGTATATCCTCTTCAGCGACTTGTTCTGTTGTTAACCTCTCCATCAGTCTCACCTCGCTTTGGTCATCATCACATTGGTGTTGGACGGTTCATCATTTTGTTTGATTGCCGCTGCTTCTTTTCACACTCCAAATTTGCTAGACGTGTTGCATCTTCCTTAGCGACTCCGCATCTGTCGTGGAGGGGGGGGTGTTAGAATCTTCATCTCCAGATGCTTCGCACCCTGCCTACAAGCTTCACACACATCACGTGCATTGGCCCTTGATTGTGGGTTGGCCACCCATACACCTGTTGGACAGGGATTGTCAGACACATTTAGGGTTTTGCTCAACACTTTGCCCGGATCTATTCTGGTCCTTTTCCGCTTTTTCATATTCATGGGTGTTTTTGTGCTAGGTCGTTGGGTTTTCTGGTCTGCCCTACCTCCCTTTATTCTCCTATACATAGGAGGGAGGGGGAAGGGGCGCGGGGAGGGGGGGGCTGCACTCTCCCATCCATCTTGTCTTGTACACAGCAATTTTGCCATCTGGAGTTATTGGGGCTTGCCAACCTTTTCCACCTATCTCTGTGTGTTGATCGCCATTGTCTTTCTCTTTCTCTCTCCACCTTCCGCTCACTCTGACAAGAAACAAAGGTTCCTAAGACTACCATTTTATCTGAATGAGAAGGGAGTAAAGACTCTCGAGACCATCAAGATGAGAGATTAAAACGGAGTCTTTCGTTGCGGGGAGGGGGGGGGGGGGGGGGGGGGAGACCAATCCATCTTCTTGTCTCCAATACGGCGTCAATCTTCTCTCTCATATTTAGGATTTTGTCTAAGTAATAGAGTCTATTTATATGAGACTATTAATATTTTTGTGCACTCCCATTTGTGAAACTGGATCTAGGCACAAAACCCAGGAGATAACTCAAAACTCACACCCCCTGTGCAAAACAAGTCCAAAGATCTGGGGGCCACAAGTGATAATGGAATCTGACAAGTCCAGCTGCCATCCGCAAAGACTGCCAATTGCTGCAGCATAAAATACGCCACCTTTGAAGGCAAACTCGCAGGAACCAAGATAGACAATCCTGTCCACCAATGACAAATATATATGACGTATATCTATATGTATATGTACATATATACATATATGTATATATATATATACATATATATGTATATGTATATGTATAGAGAAAGAGAGAGATAGTGTTCTTGTGTCTCGCTGTAGCCTCTTCATTATCATCCTCGTCCTTGGTTGCTTTCTCCTCTCTGGCTAGACATTCACCGCATGCAGGTAGCTGACCCTGGTCGAGGCTTCTAGCCCAAATTGTGGATTGTTATTTACTCGGGGCAGCTGTTACTTTTCAAGTTCTACTTAGTCTAGGGAACTTGAAATAAACATCAATACGGTACAGATAAAGCATCCTGTGCTTCTCTACTTGAAAATGTAGACAATTTGAGCTCAAACTCATAATAGCCTGTGCTTACTTGCACTTTGCAAAGACAAAATTCCATTAGCGTCGATCTGTCTCCCCTCAAAAAATTACACCATGACTTGTACCCCATCAATCAGCCAGTAAATAACTTTCACTTGCAAATATCTCATTCACAATTCCAAAAACAATGTGAACTGCAAGCCTGATTTATCTTTTCTGATAATAAAAGTAGAGGGCTTACCTTCTTGATGATCTTTCTCAGAGAACTCCTTCTCTAGGACACGATCAATCATGTCAGCAATACTTCCCTCTTTAGGAGGAGGAGCTGGTGTTGTGGTGTTTGCACTGCTAGACTCATCGAATCCTTCATCAAATGCATCATCGGCATCTTCATTGATGTCTACACGAGTTGCAAAACATAGATCTGCTGCATGTAATGTGCCTAAAAGCAAAATGAAGAAGATTCCCTGACGGAAATATGCGTAATTATGTGAACTTGGCGCACGATTTGCTTGCCAAAACTTCCCCATTCTAGCTGTCTCGCTGTTAAAGGTAGTAAACAAGATTGCAATGTGCTTGCAAAAACTGCGCCATTCTGGCTTTCTCACAGTACAAAGCTGCAAGATCCATTACACTGCAAAAGAGAAGATATGCCCTGGGCTGAACATGAGGTTCCAAACAACATTTTCCATAAGGAAAAGCTCATTTGTAGCAGCTATGGCGCGCAATGAGCCGGTAAACGTAACTGCAAGCGGCAATAACGGCAGAAGTACAAAATGCTGAAAATATAGGAAGGAAGGAAGCCTACAAAAGTGGAAACCCTAACCCTAACAAGCGTTCAGAATAGAGGAGCCTGCAGAATCTGGCAGACGTTGAGAGCTCGAGGTTGATCTCAAGGGATGTGTGTGTATTGTGTGCGTGTGTGCGTTGTTTGTTTTGAACTCTCTCTGTAGGACGGGCGTTAGTGTCGTGATGCCAATGTAGCTCGCGCTGCTTTCTCGTCCCCCTCTCTTTCTATTGGAAGTTTTACCGGCTACAACTTTTTCTCATGAGAAATTGTTCTCGAAAGGGAAATATTACTAGCTGTATGTAGACGCCCGGACCACCATGCAGCTGGATGTCCCTTCCATTTAAATTCGACAACACTTTAGGGCGGATCCACACGGGCGCAGGTAGAACCCCTGCCACCCATCATCAATTTTGTCGTGTATGTTAATTGGAGCCAACACACAACGGCAGCTTGTTCAGCGAGGGGCAGAGGTAAAAGACACATTCTCCAACTCTGTCGATTTTGGCAGAGTTCACACTCATGGTCAGCGTTTCCTGACGAACACGGGTTGGGATTGTCCTCGTGTCCATGGAGATCAGCCCTTACTTAGTAGCACTTTCACTCGGTGTAAGGTTAGTTGGGGAGGCTTTGGGGAGTGTTTATTTCTTTGAAGCCCCTCTCAAACTCCCTTTTGACGCAAAGTTTTGGCGTGCCACTTCCCTTTTTTCTTACCAATACAGCGTGAAAAATGGTATTAAAGAAAAAGACTTTACATAAGAAAGGCTCACACACCTTGGATACAATTAGAGAAGCCACGTTCCTTTCTAACACGGGGCTTCCTAGAGGGAATCAAGGCCCAAGATCATGGGAAATAAGGAACGTTTAATTCTCCAAAGGGGACATAAATGTCGGAGCTAGTTCACGCTTAGATAATCGTCAAGATCACCCCCATATTATAAACCTTGAATCACTTGAGATTGAACCCGAGACCTCATCTTCCCACATTAAATCCTTACAACCATACTATTGTGCGTCACTTGTCCATGTGGGCAAGGTGGATGTACACTACCCTAGTTCACCACCTAGTCCACTCCCTAGTTAATTGCCCCCAGCTTAGTTTACCTAGCAATCTGAGGGTGGAGATCAAGGTTTCCTGCATTGTTCAATTTGGGGTCTACATCCCCTCAGAGGGACCCATGTGAGATAGTAATGAGGGGTGTAGTTGTGTAATGCACTAGTAACTTGTGTGTAGCGGAAATTGATAACATAGTGAGCATTTCGTTAAGAACAAGCTTTGACACAACCTCCACACTAGTAACTTGTGTGTAGCGGAAATTGATAACATAGTGAGCATTTCGTTAAGAACAAGTTCCTAATGAGCATAGAGAGAGTACTTAATTTGAAAAAGCAACATAGCAATTTACACCTAGCTAATTTGGCATTGACAATACTTGAAAAGAGAGAGAAATAGAACAATTGACAACGATTGAGGACCGGATTTACATGGAGCGTGTCCCGCCTCCATAAAGGCTTTGTATTATAGCTTCTCCCATCAAAGAAGACTTTTGTACAATACAATTCTTGTTGACAAAACTCGTTAGTGCAATGAAGATGGAAGCTTCATGCACCAAATTATGCTTGAAAAACACACTTAGTGTCCCTCGCCTCAGTCCCAAGACCTCACACACCTTCAAAAATGGTGAGAGCTAGCAGGGAATGAGGATGATTGAGAGGAAGAAGATGTATCTTACGAGAAAGAAGTATTCTCCTCACATAATTACTCTAATAGCATAGCTTAGCTTAGTAATTAGCATGGTAGAGGAGATGAGCATGCCATTGAAGCTTGGCTTTTGGTTGGATTTTCATTCCATAGCCAAGAGTTTTTCGTGTAGGCCTCTACTTCTCAATGCTTGGAGAAGGAGATGGAGTTCTTCTTGCACACATGAGTTGTGTGTGTAGCATTGTGTTTGACTAAAATGCAGACTCTCTCTTCTTGGTCGGCCCCTCTTGCAAAATAGCCATCCTGGCTTCCCATTGGCTCCTACAAAGCTTAGCCAATCACAATTAGAAGCATAATTGATAGCCTTGTGACATGTGTCCCCCTTTCCCCTTTTGTGAGAGTTTCAGGTAATTAAATAATTCATCTAAACTCTCATTAGACCTTTTAGTCTTCTGGCCAATAGCAATCAGGCAAGCCATTGGGCTGTTGGATGCTCATTGGACCCCTTGGTAGACTGTCCAATAGTCTTCTAGGGAGCTTAATTTCTATCGGTTCTTTTATCAAGCATTTTTTCAATTGATTAGACTAATTTTACACTAACCTAATTCTCATTGGTCCACCTCTATGGCCATCCAATAGGATTTGAAGGGAGATTGAGAGGCAACTAGCCTAGGAGCCTGCCATGTGTCTAGTATTCCCTTTGGGGGAAGCTTTGGAGTATGTGTGTGTGTGTGTGTGTGTGTGTTTCTCTCTCCTCCCCTACTCTTAGGGCTCGCCCCCTCCTTGATAGGGATGTGGGAAGACTTTTGAGTCTTCCCTCCACCATCCAATTTTCCCAGCTTTGACTATTTGGACCTTTCAATTGGAATTTTGAAACCTTAGTGAAAGGGCATGGGGACTGGAACATGCTCATCACCACCCAACCATGCCCTATATAGGCCCCTGGCCTTCTAAATATAAGGACCCCCTTGACTGCATGTCCGTCCTGGCCCTTGGCCGTGCGTAGTCCTACCATTGTCCTGACATTACTTCCCCCTTGGAGAAGCGTTTTCGTCCGCAAAAACACAAGTGATGATATCTTCATAAGAACACTAATGTTTTCTACCGTAACATCCCTCATGGATCCAACGGTTCATTTGAGCGGAACCCGGTTCAGTAGGAGGTTCAATGAAACCAAGAGTAACATCTTGATTTTCTACATTGTTGTCCATTTGTAACCATCTCATGGTACCGGTTCCTATCCAAACATATTGTGTAGACTCCGTTTAGAATGCTCATGAGCATGGTAAACGAGTTTATCACAACAAAGATGTACCAAAAAGAGTACATCTTGTCACTTTCCATGAAAGTAACTTGCTACTATAACTCATTAGCCAAGTTTAAGTCCTTGACTTGTCATCATCAGTAAACAGCCCCACCCTAACGAGTGTTCAAGGTTGAAAACCTGAGTTCTACATGAAGAGACTACACCTAGTTGCAAACATGCTTTAACTTATAGTAAGCAAACTCTAAGTAGAGCAATAAATGCTTACGGATTGGATCGCTTGGTGCTAACGTACGCACTTTGCATATCCTTCAGCACTAGATTACACTTTGTAATCTACCTATCCCCTTGGATAACTGACAGTACTGAGGTGTGTTTCCTCACGGTTTACAGACAGTCGTCCCAAATGACTGGTAAATGGGAATCACAATATCGTGTAACATTGTTGAGGAATCAACAATGTTTGGAATAACCATCGTGGTTAACTTGAGAAATCCACAAACACCCAAACCAAGCCATGACCTCTATTGGGGATTAGTAGACCCAAAAGGAATCTTAGAGATACTGCACATAGAGTGCAAAATGCTTCATAAGCAACAACTTGAGGAATATGCATGCTGTTTCAAATCAGCCTTTGCTAAACACTAGGGCCCATAACACCTAGTGTGCATGCATTTAGCAGAAAGCAGATCCGAACCTGTATATCCATGGTGATCCTTGCCAATACTTATGGCAAATGTGATGCGCGTAGCACACATTAAAAAGGAATGTAAATAGTTCTAAAAGAAACTAAATACTTGCAGTTTCAATCTTTTGCAAGCCGTGCTGAAACGTATGAACCATAATAGAAGGTGAAACATTGATCACTTCTAGGTACAAACAATGAAACTTTTTCATTAAAAACTTAGAGCCTTGCTATATCTATAAACAACCATCTGTAATGTTGTTTAGCAGTACTTGTACCTGAACAAGTCATTCTAAGTATCCGACAATTTTTGGCCACCGAAATTGCTCCTGATACGTCGTGTTGAAAATGGTCTAGAAAACAGATTTGATCAGCACCTAGGGACTTTGTCGTGACACATATTTGAAATAATGGGCGCCAGTGTCAGTCCGGAGACTCATATTCTCCACATGTGGAATATGTCTCATGTAAGGATGTTTTTAAAAAAACATCCTACAAGTACAAAAGGTACTTGTGTGTGGAGGTAACTCTAAACACTCCGTGACAAGAGTGAGAGGGACCCTCATTCATTGCTCCACACTGGCTAAATCAAACTCCTTGAGTCCCTAGACCATGTTGTATCCCATGTGACAACATGTGCCAAATTGAATCCTACAAGTGGATTCATAACAGCATACATGTACATTGGACACTACGGCCCAAAATACTTGTTACGACCTGCCCTTGGCATGGCCTTGGGGATTGAACTGAAAGTTCAGTTACCCGTATTCAAATGCACAAGAGCACGTCTCCCACGTGTGAAAAAACCAAGCAACATTGTACTGGAAACCCTGGGTGTTGCCTTCGCAATCCAAACCCACTGGGGAGAATCTACATAGTGAACCCCTTGGTAAGACCCTTTGTAGAAACTGTTCAACTAGTAGGTAACGATAACCGACATAGTTAACCATGTACATAACGATTGGAATCAACCTGAAAAGTTGAATTTGTTCGCTACCCCATGGTAGATTACTGGCTTCTTTCCTTGAAAGTAGAAATGGGATAGATCAAACGATGATCCTCAATGCCTATGGGGAGATGTAGCAATCACCCGCCGGGTCTTACCCCAGAACAATATATCCACAGACAATCCGTAGTGTTATAGAGGGAGCAGGAGATCCACACAAGTGAGATGCCTAGATCGTATCAATAGCCGTGCTGTTGCAACTGTTTGCTACCTCTAGATTCCGTGTATAGGTCAGCTGATGTGAGTTTCAGATTTAAACTCAACTTGAGTGTCACACTAACTCCATGTAGTGCAAAAATGACACCATAAACATCCGTAATGACAAGACTCTTGCTTGTCCATTAACGTCGAAGTGTTCGATGTGTATTCCATTGGGCATATCTGTTTGATCTTAAGAACAATCACCCAAGGATGTCAACAGTTGGGTCGTACCCGAGATCTAACAGTGGCTCTTAGCTAGCCTGTGTGTGGCTCCTAGCTCTTATGGCAATTAGTGTTTAATCGATAAACCGATGAAAACTAATGTGAATGGCATCTTGGCCATCTTGGCCAATTTCTAGCTGAGAGTTAGAGCACCTTGGCTCATGCTGACTCCCAAACAAAACATGTATCAAAAGCTTCTTAGAAAGTTTTCATTGTTCTTGAGAGAAATAAGAAAAAGAGAGAGAAGAAGAGCATGCTGGGCTGAGGAACTTTCCTTAAGTTAATGCCTTGTATGTACTGCGCCCATGCTTGTGTGCATCTTATGCGTAGTGTGCAACTTATCCTATAAGCCTGCAACAATCTGACTGGATAACGTTCTCATCGAGAGAGGTAACACAAGTCACATTTGCCTCACCTATCGTGTAGGGGATCGTGACTGTACGAAAATGACTTAACAATGGCTGTTTGCCTGTGAATTAAGTCTTAAGTCTTAGATTTGGGTTCCTTTTAGTGTTGTTATTGACAGCAACCAAAAAGCATGTTGAAACTTAGAAAGCATGTTGAAAGAATCCAGAAGTTTCCTCATCCTTGACAGAGTGTCTGCTATTATAGCGGAAGTGTAATTTATGAGGTAGTGGAGTTGAGTCCACTTGACCAACATGCCTTGCATGCGAAATTGTAGGCCCTTGGCTACTATGATGGCCTCAAGCGTGAGAGCCCAAGCCATAAGTGCCGTGCACAATCTGCATTGGTAGTGATGCATCATAACGTGATGTCACCATACATAAAAGGGGAACAAATTTCTAATCGTAAGAGTTTCCCAAATTGGCGTGCCAATGCCCTTGATACCAAATCAATAGGCAGTAGCGTGGCACGCGTGAGAAGCCTTGCTTCATGTGAAATTGTCAAAGCACTTTGCTTTACACAACCGACAATATTTTCCAAATGAAACGTGTAAACATGGAAAAATAAACAAAACGGAATATGGTCTAACCTGGTCATCCTGCTGTAACCAGTTGCATGGAGATGTCGGAAGAAAAGCTCACTCAAATGTAGATCATAACCCTCTCTATTCTGCGAGAGAAAGTTGGCCTGAAATATCCTGTAGGCATATGGAGAAATTCCCCAAAAGAGTGTGCTCATAGCCTACCCCAAACGGAAAAAATATCAATTCAAGACTCGTAAATTGAAGCCTTGCTTCACATAAATATGTTTGTGCTGATAGCCAACGGATGTGGCTGCAAATATCATAATATAAAAAAAAGAATCGACCGTGTCGAGCAATTTCAATTGAAATTGACCAATACTGTGTGGTAAGCATCCTTTGTCAGCTTCAAGAAATAGTAAGAAGGAGTCGGCCATGCCGAGCAACTTGCTGCCTTTAACAAGTCCAAAAATAGGCCGTGCCTGTCTCCTTGAGATACTAAAAATTTGCAAATTTGATATGCTTTATCATCAAATTGAACCACTGATGAGCCGTGCTTCAAATCAAGGCGGTAGGTGCTCAAGCCATGCTTGAGTCAAATGAGTAATTGAATCATTGGTCCTTGGTATACAATAAAATTGTAATGCTTAAAATAACTGTCACAAGCCGTGCTTGTGCTTGGAGTGCGGAAATTGCACTCACATCAGTTGCATGTAAAGAGTAACATGCGGTTCTCATGCATTACGTTATGTAGAGATACAGTAATGAATTGTAGACCAAGTTGTGTAGATAACAATGAAGTATGAGCATCATAATGCACCGATAAAGCGTACCTAAAATTGTTTGTCGAGGCATGTAAAAGCGATTGAAAATCCAGATTGACCGAAAACATCCGGTCTAACCACCGTTATATATCAAGCACGATAAACTTCCAAAACATACCGTGTATGCTTGATCGTACTGATGATGGAGAACCGTTGTGCTTGTTATGCTTATGCTAACTACAGAAGCACCTTGTGCTTGGTACCAGCCTTGGTTGTGGATGCACTTACACGTCTTGTGCATGCGAGAGTTACACACCATGTTTGAAAAATTTGGCAACCAAAAAACCAAATCTGTATGCATACCTTACCTTTGAAAGGTGAGAGATGGATTGTAGTCATGTCATCCAAGAGCTACAACAATAGTTAGCGCACTTGCTTGGATGCAAGAGTTGCCTCACTGTCAATGCTTTGGCAAGGTCTTGAAAAATCCTTGGAAAGTACGACCTTGCGGGCTTATTGGTTCATTCCTGACGTTTATTGCAGATTGATGGAAATCTGTCCTGTCGTGCCCCCGATGTATCAGTTACCTTGGAAGCTACGATCAAAGCCAAGTGGTCGCACTTGCTTGGTGTGACGGACCTCCAGGGTGGTCCATGGGCACCCTAGGGCGCCCAGCCATGTGAAAGAAAAAAAGGTTTTTTTTAATTTAAAAAAAAAGCATATTGGCGATGGCTTCTCTACCGCCTGCGCAGAACAGAGGTTGAATCCCCCATGGTTCCTACCTTGCATTCCAGGCTTCGGCCAAGTGACAAAAAACGCTCAGCTTCACAGGGCGACCTCAACAAGCCAGCTCCCGCACGGTTTTGTGCAAATCAGCAGCCTGGCTCTACTCTTCGTAAGCGGGCCTGCACACGGCCGTCTCTTCCTCGGTTGCTCCTCCCTCCAAGGGAACTTTCCCACGACCCATATCCATGGAACTTCGGGAGAGAAAGAAGGAGAGAGAGAGAGAGAGAGAGAGAGAGAGAGAGAGAGAGAGAGAGAGAGAGAGAGAGAGAGAGAGAGAGAGAGAGAGAGAGAGAGAGAGAGAGAGAGAGAGAGAGAGAAGACATGCAATCACCTGCAAAACAGCAAGCCAACACTTCTCCTTCCCTCCTCCATGGCTGTCCTCTCTCCTAGCTCTGATACCAGTGAAAGGGCATGGGGACTGGAACATGCTCATCACCACCCAGCCATGTAAAAGGAGTTGAACCTTAGGTCTTTTAAGCTCCAGTGATACACATTGCTCTTTTGCAGACTGCCCCCCTTTGGATCTCTATTTTCTCTCCGTTGGATCCCTGCAGAGACCGGTTTGGCAACCTTACCAAAATTCTAGCTTTTACTCCCGTGGTACTTCCCCATACTAAATGATCAATTTAACATGAGAAAATCATTTGGGAGAATTAGATATTACTTTTTATGCCATTACCTCTCTCTTGAAATCATAGTCGTCCTCGACTATGAGATAGAGAAGATAAAGCCTAGTCATTAGTCCGTTTGCTAGCAAGTAGAGGATCCCTATTTCACCCTAAGACACTGATCCAGAATGGATGACTAGTCCATTTGGTGCTTGAGAGCCTTAGCTGCCGCGCAAGCATGTTTGCACATTAGTCCGTATCAATCTTCCATAGTATAGTGACAAGCTCTACTTAGTGTTTGGGAGACGTCGTCTCCTCAAACATGATCCTAAGCATGCATACTTATTAACATTTGTGCACAATAAAGAAAAAGAGAGTCTTACAAGACAGAAACTTTGTTCATTTATACATATTTGCATTTGCTTACTCTAGAGAATCATTGTAAGCATTGACAAGGTTTAGGTTGTCCTTTAATTGTATGCCTTGCATCCATCTAGCATCTTCAAAAGGATATTTTTTAAACTTGATAGGATATCGTCGGATAGTCTTACCGCTTTGTAATACCTTGTCTTTGTGTCGGAGAATGGACTCGGACTACAACACTTCTTCTTGGTCCTCGATCTCCGATGGGTATTCAATGGTTGCTTCTTGAGGTGGCTCTCCTTTGTAAGGCTTTAGTAGGCTCACATGGAAAGCATTGTGTATGAGCTAATGGTTGGGCAACTTAAGTTGATAGGTCATCTCTTTGATTGGCCTAAGAATCTGAAAGGGGACATAGTATCTTTTTGCTAACTTAGCATAGTACTTTTGGTGTCCCGTAGGATTCTTGTCCGTCGTGTGCCTTAATCAAGCCTTGGGAAACTTAAGCAAGACCCAATCATTTTGTTTAAAGGCTAGGCTCTTCCATGCTTATCAGCAGCAGCCTTTTGCCTTGTTGAGAGATGGATACAACATCCTTAATCTTTTGAAAAGATTCTTACAGGTCTCGGCTATATTCATATGAAGTGAAGATCTTCCCATGTACCTTGAGTAGCAGGGGACTTTTTTATCTTCCCTCTATCACCTCAAAAGGTGCTTTTCCTGTGGAAGTATGTATAGTGTTATTGTAAGCATACTCCACTAAAGGTAAGTACTTCTCCCATCGGGACTTTTGATCTACTTCTGTGACATAAGCTTTTAGTAGATCAAGAATTGTTAGGTTAGCTATTTCACTTTGGCCATCTGTTTGGGGATGATAGACCAAAGAGAAGTTTAGCCTTGTACCTAAATTCTCAAAGAGACCCTTCCAAAATTATCGGTCATTCTAGGATCTCTATCTGACACTATAGACATTGGCAAGCCATGGTATTTGAAGATTTGTGATATAAAGAGGGTTGCCATTTGATGGGCCTTGATAGTCTTTTTGACAGGTATGAAATGTGCTTGTTTGCTAAACCTGTCTACTATCATCCATATTCCTGTATTCCCATGGATAGACTTGGGCAATTCAAAGATAAAATCCATGGATATGCTCTCCCCATGGTGAATTAGGGATTGGCAAAGGTTGAAGCAATCCAGGTTGCTTCCCTCTATCAAACTTCGTCTTTTGGTATACCACACATTTTGAAACATACTCTTGTATGTTTGCTTTCATGGCAGGCCAATAAAAATATGTTTCTATCCCTTTTAGGGTAGATTGAATCCCTCTATAGCATAAGATTCATACATTACTTTCTCACGTAGTGAGTTAGTAACGCATAGTCTATTGCCATAGAGAAGATAACCATCTTGTAGGGTAAATGGTTCTTGCTTCTTCCCTAGTGCAAGGGCTGAAATCACATCTCTAAAATCGAGATCAATAGCGTACTCATCTATCATAGAAGATAGATCATTGTGAGTTGCTATGGATACAACATTCACTCTCGGTCGTCATGAGAGTGCATCGACCACTTGATTATGCTTGCCAACGGTGTGAGCAATATGAAAATGAAATTGCAAAAGGAAATTTTCCCACCTCACTTGTTTGTCAAAGAGCTTGGTCTACGTCATGAAGTACTTAAGGCTTTGGTGATCCGCTTGCAGAATGAAAGGAGTCCCCAATAAATAGTGCTTCCATGAGTCTAGAGCATGTAAAACTGCTAAGAATTCCTTCTCATATATCCCTAGAGCTTGCTCAACAGGGTCGAGCCTTCGACTTTCATAGGCTATGGCGTGCTCTTTTTGAAGCAAAACAGCTTCAAGGCACTCACCACAGGCGTCGCATTGGACCTCAAATGGCTTTGAGAGATCCGATAGTGTAAGCACGGGTTGAGAGATAAGCTTCTCTTTAAGCTTTTCGAAAGCATTGCTCTCTTTGGTGGACCATGTATCCTTAACGTTTTACATTGTTAGGTCTTGTAATGGTCTCGCGACTTGTGAGAACTTTTCTATGAAGCGTCTATAGTATGCACACATACCTATAAAGCTTCTTAGTTCATGCAAATTCCTTGAGTTAGGCCATCCTTACCTCTAGCTTTGATGGATCCATTTGAATGCCATCTTGAGAGATAATGTGACCTAAATATTGAATCTCTTGTAAGAAAAATTAACTTTTCTTTCGATTAATATAAACTTTATTCTCTTGTAAAACTTGAAATATCACATGGAGGTGTTGCTTGTGTTCGTCTAATGAATTAGAGTAGATGATTATATCATCAAAGGACACTCCAGTAAAGGTTCGACGAGGCTTGAATAGCTTCTCCATCAAGCGATTAAATGTGGTTGGTGCATTGGTCAATCCAAAAGGCATGACAATATACTCGTAAAGACCAAACGTAGTGCAAAATGCGATCTTTACAATGTCTTGATCAACTATCCTTATTTGATGGTAGCCACTTTTTAGGTCAATCCTACTGAAGTAGATCGACCCCTGTAGCTTATCAAATAGGTCTTCTACCCGTGGAACGGGAAACCTATTCTTAATAGTGATCCTATTTAGTGCTCTATGGTCGACACACATACGATATGTGCCATCTTTCTTTTGCACTAATAACACTGGTGAGCAAAATGGAGATGAGCTAGGCCTAACCATGCCTTTCTCAACCAACTCATGCACTTGCCGCATAATCTCCTCTTGTTGAGCTTGAGAAACTCGATAAGGAGGTTTATTAGGCAGTGAGCTTCCTGGAAGAAGTTCAATTGCATGGTCATCATCCCCTTGTTGGGAGGTAGCTCACAAGGGATGTAGTCAATAAAAACATATTGGAATCCCTTGAGGAAATTGGATAACTCTAATTCCCTTTGATTGGTTATATCTTCTTTTGCTAAAACATTAGGTTCATTTTGAGAATCTTTAGTAGAAATCATGTACACGAAAATAAAGCTCTTTATTGACTTATTGAAAGCTTGCTTATGTACAATGGGTATGGTGCTACCCAACTCCTTAGCATCTATGTACATATCCTTTTCCCTAAACCTAAAGTAGATTTGCCTTTCAGGGAATTTAACATTGGAAGCCATGCGATCAAACAATTGTGCCCCTAGGATTACATCCTCATGCTTGAGAGGAGAGATGAAGAAATCCTTGTCCACATAGCTTCAAACATGGAGCCTCAATTCCCCAATTAAGGGAGTTTCTAAGGCTTCTTGCCCCTTGAAAGCACCATCGGCAGGTAGGACATCTCCCATCTCATAGGCTTGGATGCCTAGCTTGGTGGCCAACTCTGTGGATATGAAATTGTAAGTAGAATCAGAGTCAAAGAGAATGAAAGCATCATGTTCTCTTACCTTTCCCCAAGCATGGCATAGAGGAGATCCTTTGTGATGAGCATCCTCTTCTTGAATTTCGACCAAGGTAGCTCTAGGAGGCTCATTACGTGTATTCTTGTGGGGACAAGCACGATAGGCATGCCCTTACTCCCCGCACTTGAAACAACAATTATCTTTTTGATAACATTCTAACTCTTCAAAAGAGAGTTTATTTTTGCTTTTATAAACTCCCTTCTCCTTAGCTTTGTTGTTGTTGGCGTTGCCTTTGGGAGGCTTTTGGACGTTGTCCTTTCCCTTAGGCTCCTTACATCCCTTGTTTTTTGTGCGCTTAAGATTTATCTTAGCCCCTTGTTGGAAGTTGATTCTTGAAGCCACCATGGTATGGTGTATGACCGCAGATATGGTGCGTGGCCTTTGGGAGTTAACATATTCCATATCCTCAGTTAAACCCGCACAAATTTTTTGTTTTTGCTCACCAGAATCCATGTTTTTGAAGACAGTGGCTTTGAGATGTAAATCCCAAAACTTGTCTACATGTTTGTGAATAGATTCGTAGGGAGAGAGCTTCAAGCTTCGCCATTCAGTGAGTACTTTGTCTTTGGCATCGGTAGCCAAAAACTGCTTCATGATGGAAGCTCTTAAAGCTTTCCATGTTCGTGGAGCTTGACTGTTTGCTTGTAGGCTAGACCACCATTGCCTGGCAAACTTTTGAAAATGCATGGCTACATGACTAAAGCCCTCATCTCCAAACGTCGCATCGAATTGTTGGATAAAGGCCAAGACTTTGTCCGTAGCACCAAAGGTGCAATCGTAGGTAAGGAAAGAGACGTTCTTTCCTCCCTCTTTGAACCTTTTAACCTTGGATGACCTTTTCCAGACATCATAGGATTTCCTATGGCCTCTTCTTTTGGGTGTTTCGAGAGATGCACCATCGCTTTCTTCAGAAGAGGAAGAGTATGAGGAGGATGGAGAAGAGGGTGACCTCTTTCTCGCCTTTTTCTTCCCTTGTTCCTCCTTGTCTGCACCATCACTTTCTTCAAAAGAGGAATAGGATGAAGAAGATGGAGAAGAGGGTGAGCTCTTTCTCACCTTTTTCTTCTCTTGTTTTCCTCTCTTTCCTCTTTGAATTATGGTGTAGAGAAGTATGCGATGGTCTTCCCGTTTAAAGGGTATTGGAGAGCGTTTTTCCTGTTGTCTTCGTGGATCCATCTCCACCACCAAGGTGGCAAGAGACTCACTTCTTTCTCATTCTTTCGGTAGGGGCTCTACCGTTGAAACTTGGGTTCTCCTTTGGGAGGGAGATGTCTTACGAGTAGTAAGTTTTTGAGCCCTTCGTACGGATCCTCCTCTTCTTCCCTTATCGGAGAAAGTCCTCTTTTGGAAGTCTCACCAGGAGATTTCATAGATGCTCTCTCTTCTTGATGGGGAGTTTGGAGAATACCATGGGTGCGCAATTGCTGTAGCACTTCACCTTGGAGGGACGGATTGACCAGGGCTTGTTGAAGCTTAGAAACAAGATAGTTCATAAGCATAGGGGAATCATTAGTTGCTCTTTCATTAGCAAAATCAAAGCTATCAACATTCATTTCAATATCTTTTCGCTTGTCAGCCATACTAGAAAATTTTAGGTGTAACGTTTTACTTGTACTTTAGCACTTCAAGCCCTAGTTGCTACTCCTCTTTACCTTCAAAGATAAGCACTCAAGCATCTATACCTGTGGCTCAAATATTATTAATTGCCAAAAATAGAAGAGAGGGTTTAACAAAGCCAAGAAAACACCAGTTCCTGTCAAGCTTCTAACAGCTCAATAATGGTTAAGCCATAGGCAAGCCCCGTAGGACTCCATTATTAAGTCCATAGCTCTCGACGATATCCTCGTTATATGCATAAGGCAGACGTGCTTCAAGGATGAAAAAAACCTATTCTACTTACTCTTTTTCAATTAATAACACCAACCATTTGTATCAATCTTGAGGCCCTCTCTTCTTGAGCAAGAAAAGATAAACCAATAGCTCCGATCCCAATGTAACATTTAATGCACTAATAACTTGTGTGTAGCGGAAATTGATAACATAGTGAGCATTTCATTAAGAACAAGTTCCTAATGAGCATAGAGAGAGTACTTAATTTGAGAAAGCAACATAGCAATTTACACCTAGTTAATTTGGCACTGACAATACTTGAAAAGAGAGAGAAATAGAACAATTGACAACAATTGAGGACCGGATTTACATGGATCCGGTCCCGCCTCGATAAAGGCTTCGTATTATAGCTTCTCCCATCAAAGGAGACTTTTGTACAATAGAATTCTTGTGTTCCTTGACAAAACTCGTTGGTGCGATGAAGATGGAAGCTTCATGCACCAAATTATGCTTGAAAAACACACCTAGTGTCCCTAGCCTCAGTCCCAAGACCTCACACACATTCAAAAATGGTGAGAGCTAGCAGGGAATGAGGATGATTGAGAGGAAGAAGATGTATCTTACGAGAAAGAAGTATTCTCCTCACATAATCACTCTAATAGCATAGCTTAGCTTAGTAATTAGCATGGTAGAGGAGATGAGCATGCCATTGAAGCTTGGCTCTTGGTTGGATTTGCATTCCATAGCCAAGAGTTTTTGGTGTAGGCCTCTACTTCTCAATGCTTGGAGAAGGAGATGGAGTTCTTCTTGCACACATGAGTTGTGTGTGTGTGTGTAGCATTGTGTTTGAATAAAATGCAGCCTCTCTCTCTTCTTGGTCGGCCCCTCTTGCAAAATAGTCATCCTGGCTTCCCATTGGCTCCTGCAAAGCTTAGCCAATCACAAATTAGAAGCATAATTGATAGCCTTGTGACATGTGTCCCCCTTTCCCCTTTTGAGAGAGTTTTAGGTAATTAAATAATTCATCTAAACTCTCATTAGACCTTTTATTCTTCTGGCCAATAGGAATCAGGCAAGCCATTGGGCTGTTGGATGCTCATTGGACCCCTTGGTAGACTGTCCAATAGTCTTTTAGGGAGCTTAATTTCTATTGGTTCTTTTATCAAGCATTATTTAATTGATTAGAATAATTTTACTCTAGCCTAATTCTCATTGGTCCGCCTCTATGGCCATCCAATAGGATTTGAGGGGAGATTGGGGGCAACTGGCCTAGGAGCTTGCCATGTGTCCACTATTCCCTTTGGGGGAAGCTTTGTAGTATGTGTGTGTGTGTGTGTGCGTTTCTCTCTCCTCCCCTACTCTTAGGGCTCGCCTCCTCCTTGATAGGGATGTGGGAAGACTTTTGAGTCTTCTCTCCACCATCCAATTTTCCGAGCTTTGAGCAGTTGAACTTTTCAATTGAAATTTTGGAACCTTAGCCTATGGAAGTCTTAATGGAGCTGAACCTTAGGTCGTTTAAGCTCCAGTGATACACATTGCTCTTTTGCAGATTGCCCCCCTTTGGATGCCTATTTTCTCTCCTTTGGATCCTTGCAGAAACCGGTCTGGCAGCCTTACCAATATTCTAGCTTTTATTCCCCTCGTACTTCCCCATATTAAATGATCAGTTTACCATTAGAAAATCATTTAAGAGAATTAATACTAGTTTTTATGACAAGTTGGCACCTGTAAGGGCATCATGTGGGATGTAACACTCCAGATCCAAGTTCATCCTTTAGCACACACCTTGTACCCCATAAAAATTAAATGTCATGCTTCTCACATGAGAGAGAGAGAGAGAGAGAGAGAGAGAGAGAGAGAGAGAGAGAGAGAGAGAGAGAGAGAGAGAGAGAGAGAGAGAGAGAGAGAGAGCATTAGGGGGAGAAAGAAGTAGCAAGACCAAGGGATCCGGCAAACAAGCACAAGAGACCATTCAAAAGCTGGGTGAGAAAGAAAGAAAGTGGGCTAGTTTTATAGGTGCTCATTATGTGTGTGTGTGTTATATTAAGATACAAAAAAACCTCAACTATAATAATCTCTCATAATAAACTAGTCATGAAAGCATACTAGCATCCGAAGCAACATCAACAAGTTATAGTGCACCATGTTAGTAGGTCACTGCAAAACTTATCAAGGCCATGCTCAAACTCAGATGACTAACATAGTAAACCAAGTGTATGCTTCGAGTCAATGTCCAAGTAAACTCAGATGACTAACATAGTAAACCAAGTGTATGATTTGAGTCAATGTCCAAGTAATACACAATTATAGATTCATGTACCTCATTTATGTTTTCATCGTATGCATTAGAACCTACCATAATCAGTTGATGGAAACAGACCCACGATGACTCGTTTCCATAAACAAATTAAGTTTGATAGCAACATGTTATCATCATCATCATCCAATCCTTTTGAGAGAAACATCCTATTGTATATGAGATCAGAGGCTCGTTGTTATTTATCACACTCAATTAGCCAATATAACCACATGAGGAGCAAAACCCTGTCAAAGCACGGATTTACAACACACACCGACCAATGCATATGAAGACAAGGGCCTACCCTTTCACAATTGAACACCACAAACCCATAATTTCAACATTAACTCCACAAGCCATAGATACATGCCCTCCCAATCTGTCTGCACGCAATTTGCCACTAGGCTGCCATAGCCATAACCCTGTAGAGAACTAGTCGTAACTTGAAGAGCGCAACTCCAATTGGTGCACTTTAAATCTTGGAAAAAGCTTGAAAAATGTCTGTCAAGACCGCTGAAGATGATCAAAATTGATTCTACACGCTGGTATGTGAAAAATGTTGGGGTATAGGTGTCTGTGCCTTGCCCGGCCGCCTAGAGTCTGGGCACCCACTGACTTGTATACCTTATACATAGCATAAGTGTATAGGGGGATGCTCACTCTTTTGAGTCTCCCCACCCACATCGTGTGTGTGTCTCCTTCTCTCTCTCTCTCTCTCTCTCTCTCTCACACACACACACACACACTCTCCGTCTGTGGTGCTCCCCGATCCCCTTCAATTGGTATCAGAGCTATGGTGACCGCTGAGAGCACGACGGCTTTGAGAGCTTCGAGGCGATAGCTCGCTCGCTCTCGACGGTAGAGAGATTAAGAAAGCTTGGAAGCTTTGTGAGAATGCAATGGGAGCTTGTGAGCTCAGTTGAGAGTGATGTATGCTCTTGTGGAAGCTCAGAAAGGAGTGTGGAAGATTGTGTGTAAGTGAAGGTGCTGCCCTAAAACTGTGTGCGCAGCAGCACAGTTTTCAGATTCGTTTTTCTCCTTGTAGAATGCAAATCTGAGAATTCTGTCCATGCTGCCGATCCGTTTTGACGTGGTCTACAACTTTGCAGAAGAAACTTTTTGCAAATTCCTCACCGTTTTGCTGATATTCAACTCAGACTGACTGTATACAGAAATTCCAGATTTTTTGTTGTCGCATTGTGTGCGAGTTTGATGCACTTTTGGAAGCACGGGAGATGCTTGAAGTTGAGTGCATAAATTCTCAGCTGAAGATGCAATTGCAGCTTGTGTTAAGCTTGTGGTTTGAGGGTTTTTGGTAGACTTGGGCAACGAAGTACGGAGGCGTTTACACACCATCGAGGCGGTCTCTTGAGAGACGCAGTTTTTTGGAGCACACAGGTGGAGCTTCTTTCACTGGTTTTCACAGGATACTTTGGCAGTGATTTTGTGCTTGGATTCATGGTCTTTGCGGATGGTTTGCATATGGTTATGGCGCATGATTGATGCCCATTATACATGCATTTTGACGAGCACTTTCAAGTGCCGGTGAGCTCTCTTGAGAGCATTGTTTTCGCATTGATCAAGTTTTCGGATTGCAAATCTTTTGGCGTTTGCTTATGCGCGGTCACTCCGTTGATGTATGTTGAGTGTAGTTTGATGCGCATTGATTGCTCATTGTATTGAGCTTGCAGGACAATGGTTATTTTGTGTTGATAGCCATTGTGCGTCGAAACTCTGGCGAAATTTTCCCAGGAGTTTTATCCGTATCATTTATGCGATCTAGGTAGAGATGCAGGTTGCACTCAGCATTTGCGTGTGGTGTTCTCTGCAGGTGGGAGATTTATGCGTGTGTATGCATCGATACCGCACAGTGTGGGCTTGGTGATTAGCTCACAGATTGCAGTGTGATACTAGAGCATGCGAGGCTTGTATTGACATTGCGGGAGCTCTATTTTGGAGTGTGTCTCACAGGTTTTACATTGTGTTTCTGGCCATATTTGTAGACAGTTTCCAGGTGTTGTTGGTGAGGTGGTTTTGCTTTCTAGTTTGCTACATTGTGCTCATGGCAGAGACAGGTGATCGCTCAGATTATGATCTCTCCGAAATGTGCATGTTTGATGGGTCAGACTTTGCAGCATGGAGAGAGTGTATGCTTGATGCATTGACACAGCGAGGGTTGCATCGACCATTGAGTGGTGATGCAGATAGACCTTCAAACATGTCTGACGATTAGTGGCAAGAGCTAGAGGAGATGGCACTATCTACGCTCTCTTTGCACCTTGCTGAATCTGTATATGCTCTTGTTATGTATGAGACTACTTCGAGAGCACTTTGGCGCATATTACATGATATGTATGATAGATTTGAGTCATCACGGACTTGTGTGAGACATGTACATTCACGAGCACGCCGACAGGCGACATGTTGGTATTGTGGTCATTCTAGACACGTTAGACGACGTTGTTTTCGTCGTATGTGACATCGTAGGAGACATGGCAGTCTCAGAGATGTATGTAGTGATGCCATGGACTCAGTTGCTTTGACAGTTGAGGCACATGTAGTGTCGGAGTATACTAGTGACGGGGATGTCACTTTTACCTCGAGCTATGCACGAGATGCTATACATGTGGATAGTGCACTCCCTTCGCAGTGGTTGCTAGACGCAGATGCTATGTTTCATGTCACGCCGCATCGTGAATGGTTTTGTAGCTATTCTAGTGGGATGCTTGGCAGTGTACGTTTTACTGATGGATCGGTGCATGCGATAGTAGGTGCAGGAGATGTGAGACTGTCATTACCAAGTGGTGCATCTTACTTGTTACGAAATGTGTGCTATGTACCAGATTTGACAGTGAGTCTGATCTCGATTGGTCAGCTTAGAGATTGTGGATGTCAGATTTCACTACGAGAGCGAGATTTTGTGATGCATTTGGGTTCGCGAGTGATTGCGAGAGGTGCCAGGAGTGGTACAGGTTACCCATTGCATGTGGATCACGTGAGAGACGGTGTTGTCTCTGTGATTACGCAGCCAGGTAGAGAGCAAGAGAGCAGGCGAGTCTCTTTTGCTTGTGGGTTGCAGGATGCTTTGCATGGAGTGCAGAGTAGTGAGCTCGTTGTGCACATAGTTGGGGCACAACTTGAGCAGTCACACAGAGAGGTGACAGAGTCAGACATGCATGCTTTGCTAGTGACTGAGCAAAGCAGAGAGTCAGTTGTGCAAGATACTTCTATGCAGGATAGACAGGTAGAGTGGTCTTGCTCTAGTGAGTCACGACAGGAGGGCGTTGTGCAAGAGTCTATGCATACGGAGTTAGAGCATGAGAGCTCTAGTGAGTCACAGCAGATTGAGTGGTCATGTTTGCAGTGGATGATTGCAGAGGAGGCTGAGACGTCAGCGATTATGCAATCATTCCTTTCTATGCTCGACAATGAGCATGGGGATATAGTTGTGCAGGATATGTCTTCCAGCAGACACCTAGAGCAGTTGGTTTGCTCTGAGGTTGCACGACAGGTTGATGCGTCTTTTGCGGACAGTCAGGAGATGCATGTGGCTGACACGCCTTGTCAGCCAGAGATGCCTATTGCCAGGGATATATATGTTGATGCATGCTCCGTAGAGCTAGCAGGGCCCGCTAGCATTGCATCGACATTCGGTGGTCTCATGAATGAGATGCTGATCTTGAGACCGGATATCGCAGCTGCAGTGGGAGCATTTGCAGTTGGGGTTGTCAGTCGTTTGTTGACCGATGATGGCATAGTGCACGAGGGAGATATGCAGGTATTGCGTATATACTTGCAGTACGTGTGCGGTACGTCTGGTGGTGTATGGACTTACACGGGAGCAGGACAACCGGATGCACACGATCACAGCCAGCCAGTGGGCATCGATTGAGAGCGGTTTTCTCTCACCTTTTGTAGTCTTTAGACTAGGTTCCCTTGCTTAAAGGCACAGTCGCCTTTAAGTGGGAGGTTGTTGGGGTATAGGCGTGTGTGCCTTGCCCGGTCGCCCAGTGTCTGGGCGCCCACTGACTTGTATACCTTATACATAGCATAAGTGTATAGGGGGCTGCTCACTCTTTTGAGTCTCCCCACCCACATCGTGTGTGTGTCTCCTTCTCTCTCTCCCTCACTCTCCGTCTGTGGTGCTCCCCGATCCCCTTCACAAAATTGACGCGAACAGAGAGACGTCCGATACGACTACACATAGAGAAGGCAAAGCGAGGGCAAAAAACTACATAAAAAAGAATGGAGAATCCCGAATGACCCAAAACCTGAATTTTTTTAATATTTGGCTGAATGTTTTTAAGTTTTTACATGAGTTTTAGTTATATACAAGTCCCACTCCAAAAAACTCACTAACGGGTACTTACAGTAACCCGACAGCAGCTGGCACTAGCGACTTGATCTGACTGAGTATAGATTTTGTGTAAAAAAATCCATGTACAAGCCACTAGCTCATCAAGTATATAAGTTATTATCAAGATTTAGGAATGCCATGCTAGCCAACAATTTTAAAATGAGACTAGCAGCACCCTGTTTGCTTATCGTAACCAAAAAAACCAAAGGTGCACCAAAGTGGGGGCACTATCAACACTTGCAAACCACAGTCGACAAGTATTATCCTTACTTCCCAATCTCATTATCTCAAAAGAAAAGAAATAAAGGAACTACCATAAGCTAAGTGAGGGATATAGAACCCTCACCTTGAGTAGAAACATGTGGCAAAGTATACTAGTATTCGTCTCTTAATTTGCCTCAACATAGCTTATACTGTTTTGGAAGTCTTTACACAAAGGTAAAGTGCAAGAATCATTCTAACAAAAAGGAATTGGAGATTGACTCGTATAGATACCAACTTCACCTTTAGTAGGGAAGGGAGGAGCCAATCGACAAACTCAAGGGGGAGTAGAGACAAGGAACACAAAGAGTAGCCTCGTAGTGCACAATCAGCCATGGTTAGACTATTACCACATCCAAGTGAGTATGGCCTCCATGGAGTAAGATATAGAACCACCAGCTACATACCAAAATGAATGCAATACGCAAAAACAAATACACAAAGTAAAGGGGTCATGTAGGACTTACAATGAAAGGTTGAGACCGTCAGCAAATCAGAAGGGTATGGAGAATTATGGGTGCAATACCAACATGAATGCAATGCGCAGAAACAAATGCATGAAGTAAAGGAGTTTTGCAGGACTTACAATGGAAGGTTGAGCCCGTCAGTGAATCGGAAGGGTACAGAGACATCTGGGTGCTTCAAGGACAAAGTGATGAAGTAAAGACATCTCACAAAAGGGAAAATTGCCATTGAAAGTCGCATGATGCATATCGTGGCCTAGATAGAGGAGCACGATTCTATGCACTATCGAGTTGTGCTGACTGGCTCTCTCGATACACGTGGGGCATGAAGCAAAATGGGTAGAAAGATATTGTACATATAATACTCAATATTTAAGGTACTAATTTCTTTATTTGCACATAAAGACACACACACACACACACATGTGGTGTATGTAGACATGTATAACTAGGGCCATGATATATTCATGCATGTGTGTATGTAGGGATACATTTCCATGAATGCAAGCATACATAAGTAAACATGCAGGTTTACTTATGAATGCAAGCATACATAAGTAAACATGCAGGTTTACTTATGAATGCAAGCATACATAAGTAAACATGCAGGTCTACTTGTATTTGATACCAAACAATTTTGGTGTACTAATTGTGATTACCCATAGTGAACAACATTTTTAACATCCCACTACATTGTGCCACATTGCCGCGGGAGCTCATCGGTAATGCCACTTAGAGAGTACAAAGAATTCTCAAGGGAAAACTCCTCATAGGAAGGAGTAATCACCAGCAATCAAGGTCTATTGTTCCATCATTTTGTTGTTGAGCTTTTTGCCATTATAAGCTTCCAAGTCCAAACTATGGTTGGTTATGATGTTTTCATGGATAAACTTGGCTATAATTTGGGTCGTTTAATCTAGTAGTTCCTAAGCTCCCCCTCACTTGGTAGCATAATCTAAGGCAAGTGGCTTGGTGTCTCTGAGTTAGGTGTGTTAACGTGGCCTTAGTGATCAAGAATCATATGAAGATAGCCATCCGAAGCTATAACAAGAAAGAAACCATGGAATCATAGCCAAGAGTGGAGGCACACACCAAATCACTTACAAAAATAGAGGACCCCTTCATTCTGTGGGCTTGGCAATATGAGAGCTCAAGCTAGCATTAGTCTGTTGTAGATAGGATGCTTTGTATTCACAAATCCCTTGCCAAGCCACTGAGCTATTTTACTATTCACCTGTTATCAATCATACTCTAGTTTTTTGTCTCGTTATCTTTGTTTGCCTTGTCTTGAGTATTCATGTCTATTGCTCTTTTACCAAGCTTTTATTGTGTTCACACTTGTCACTAGTACTCAAGTCTAAGTCACACCATCCCCAAGACCTCACAAATTAACCACTGTCAAGGCCAAGGCAAACCAAGAACTCCCATAAGTTGACATGTATGCACTTCCAATAAACACCTTAGCATTAACAACATGATGCTACATGGACATGGGCATTGAAATGTTTGTCTCATAGCCGAGCGAGGCCTTTTGTAGTTGTTAATACAATATTTCTCTCTGTGTGTGTGTGTGTGTGTGTGTGTGTGTGTGTGTGTGTGTGTGTGTGTGTGTGTGTCTCGGAATGACTTGGCTACCTTTGCCTGTCTCCTTGACATAGTTTTTGGTTTGATATAGTTGGGCCCTCGTCTTTAAAATGACTAAAACATTCAGTTTCTTCTAGGAAAAATTGCCCTTCCATATTGGGTATACAACTCAATGATTGAGAACTTATCTACCTCTAATAAAAGCCTTCTAGACACCAACTTGGTGAATTTATCCAATAAGACACAGCAATGAAGTGAAGCGTGCAAAAACCGCGGAAGAAATATTCAAATTACTAGCAGATATTCCATGTAAAACTGCTTTTAGATCAGCAAATTCAAACTCATTCTTGAAAAAAAAATATTTATGTGCAAGATCGCTCAATCTCCAAGCTATCTAGTCATAGGATTTAAGTAAAACCAGGATGCTACCTTAAGTTCAAAGAGACAAAGAACACAACCAATTACTACAATCAAGCCAAAACCATAGTTTCAGTAATGAGCCATGTTAGAGACAGTATTCTGTTAGTAGAACATCCTATAGTTTAAAAACGTTGTCTTTGGACAAAGCTATTTTAAGAGAAAAACATAGCAAGCTTCAAAACTAGGCCACAGGTATAACCCAACTACTACTAGGTTGATTTCAAAGACCATATATTAATCTCTAGGACCCCAATGGTAAGGTCACTTTGGTGTGCATAATACCTTAATCATCCTTCAGAGGAATATAAAACCCCTTCCTAAGAACTAGGTTCAAGGCATTCAATCAAGAAGTTCAAATCCAAGGAATGCAATAATCAAAGGATTGCTAAAGGATAAGGGATTGTAGTGCAACTAGTTATCGAGTAGAATGAAAATGCAGTACAAAGTGAATAGAAGATGAAGAAGCAACTTAAAGTTCAAAATTATGCCATAGATACAATCTCAACACCATAGCTAGGGTAGCAGATATAGCTTTATTAACCAAAAGACCATATGTAGTAGTCTAAAGGTTAAAGTAACAGAGTAGCAAATGCCCAAAAACAAAAACATATGACAATCTTAAAAAGAAGAACAAGCATATAAAGTAGTAACAAACAACTCCTTTTTTATTATTGAAGGACCAAGAAATAACTAAAACATTGCCTTATCAAAACCTATCAAGGGTCACTAGCTCGAGTGCGAGTGCAGATAGGCTTTGAGACAATGTCAGAGGTTACAATAGGTAGCATAATACCATGTGTCATTACAAGGTATAGATCCAAAAATATGATAGGTCAAAGTTACACTATAAAAGTGGGAGAGCATGATAAGAGACCTTCAACCAGTATACCTTTGTTAAAAAGTGGAATATCAGGAGGTACATAGACCAGTAATAGCTATAGCTATACAATTATCCCCATGCTTTAAAAAAAAAAGGTATCAACCACACACAAATAAAAACTTTAGCAAAAAATTAAAGGGGTCATCAGCTATTAGCTATTGTCTAACAAAAGTCCATAATAAATCCCGATATATAGGTTAGAATATGCAAAGTAGGAAACCTTTGAGGCATAACCAAACCCAACATTATGTCAAAGTCCTAAGGGAAGGCCATTAGGGAGAATTTATCAATCAATTGCACTTACAAGTCCAAGGTGACCTCAAGTTCAAAAACCTACACACTTATAGAACTCAACCTTTATGTCTATAACCATAGGTCTAGGTCAAGAAGAGTTTCAAAGTTCTATTTATACATAGGAGTTACCTCGCCCCCTTTCCTCTTGTTTATGTCTATAACCATAGGTCTAGGTCAAGAAGAGTTAAAGTTCTATTTATACATAGGAGTTACCTCGCCCCCTTTCCTCTTGTTTTAATAGAATGATCGAGACAAGAACACCATTTAAGTTCTTGCTCCACACAATTTAAGCTCTACGAATGATCGAGACAACTAGAACACCATTTACTATCAAATAGTCCCAAGAAGAGCATTGAGTGATACTCAATACCCTCCTTGATCAATGCCCCTCATGAGAGTTATCTAAGGTCAAAATAAAAATCACCATATAAGGGCAAGGATCAATGATAGTTAGGTACAAGTATAGTCCTAGAAATCCCAATTTTTCAAGTCAGCAATAATGAGCCCCCTAGGGTATGCAAAACAACCATAAAGAAACAAGAAAGCATGCCTTTAGATGAATCAAATACACGTGACATTTTTCAAAGCTCCTGCCACCAGCAATCAAGGGAGAGTCAATAACCATCAGCTATTTAGGCACGAGCTAGAGCCAAGGTTACCAAATCAAAATCCTAGAATCAATACCTATTAGCCCAATCTAAACAAACATATGATTAAGCTATGAACAAAAAATTATTTTATAGATTTCAAAAAAGTTCAAAGCAACAAAGTAACACCCAAGCTAAGAAAGGTTCTATCCAAGCATTGTCAACTACTAGAATGGAAATAGGACATTACAAATCTTCTTAAACACAAAAAAATATAGCAAGTAACTCGTGAGAAATAAGATTCTTTCATTAAATCCATTTGTAAAGAGCAATTCACAATTTTCCATAGGTGCAAGTGCTCACTATCTTACTCTCTCTTTCCAAGAAAAAGTGTAGGTGTGAACTACCTCTCAATGACACATACAGAAGCAAGTATCCAAATCTAGGTAAGGGAAATAATCCCTCACCTTATAATATACAGGTTGTGGGTAGGAGGTTAAGGACAAAAACCAGACGTGTCAATAACCATAAGTTTCCATAACAAGCTGTGGAGCAGAGTCCTGCCCTCTTCAGGTGTAGGAGCTCTAACATGTGTAGAAATTTTGCCATTCGAATTCAATTCAGCCCATAACATCCTTGCAAATAACAATGTACAATGTCTCAACTAGTGTGTTGGGTAATGTGACCAAGGGTTTGTGGGAGATGAGGGTGTGCTTGGTGAGGTGGACTCTATATGGTTGACTTGAGAATCACAAAATTAAATATAAATTAAGGTGGAACACAAACAAAAATGGATCCCTAAACCTTGTTGACACTGAAATGTGAGACAACTTAGCGGGAAGAAAAAAAACTCGGCAGTTCTAACTTAATAGCATAGATAAACTAGAGTCACAAATAAACATAAAATGTAGGAACCATATCCGATTTGATTGTATAGCCTTGGATTGATCAGAAAATGAGATGGAATTGATATATTGTTGATTGTTTTAAATGAAGCAGTCCTCTTGATATTGCAAACCGTTGTAATGGAAATGGTCTATGAACTTTGAGAATAGCAGAATTAAGAGACTTAGAGTGAGCAATTTTGTGAGATTACTTTGAGAACATAGAGGGTGAACTTAATTGATGGTAGCAGCAAAAGCATAGTACTTAATTAACTTGGCATGAACAATACTTTTACAAGAGAGAGTATTAGAGAACATGACAATAGATGAGGATCGGATTTACTTGGAGCCGGTCCCCCCTCCAAAAGGCATTGTATTATAGATTCTCCCATCAAGAGAGACTTGGTACAATACAATCTTTGTGTTCCTTGTGACCTAGGTGATGCAATGAAGATGGAAAGCTTCATGCATCACAAGCATAACATAAACTTTGCAAAAAGCATTAAGTATCCCAAGCCTCAATCCCAAGGCCTCAAACACCTTCGAAGATGGAGAGAGCTAGCGGGGAATGAGGATAGGAAGGAGGAAGAAGAATCATTCATAGGAGAAAGAAATAGTTACTTATCATCACTCTTCTTGATTATCATAGCATATAGCATAGTAATGAAGGTAAAGAAGATGACAAGCTTAAGCATTGAAGCATGGCTCTTGGTTGGATTTGCATTCCATAGCCAAGAGTGTTGGTGTAAGCTCTCAACTTCTCCACAAGCTTGGAGAAGGAGATGGAGCTCTTGCACTACGCACTTCCCACAAGGAGAGAGTGTGTGGGAGAGTATACCCCCTCTCATGCTTGGTCCACCTCTCTCTCTCTCTTGTATTATTTAATTATATCATTTGGATATGTGTCCTCTTTTTCCTCTTTGAGAGAAAGGACTTAATTATTTACTTTTATGCATCTAAATTCTCATTGGACCCCTTTAAAGCCTATCCAATAAATTTCAAGCACATCATGAGGGCCACATGGGAGGGATCTTGACATATGTCTTTTATGCTTCTTAGGTTATCATGCTTAAATTGAATACTTCAAGCACCTAGTCATTTAAGCATGTAAGCCATTTATGCCTCTTGAGAGGTTATGTTTGAATTGAACACTTCAAGAACCTTAGTCATTTAAGGAATGAGAAGCACCTCAAGATTGGGCAAGGTTCCCACAAACACTTTAGTTAGCAAGCATATAAGCACCTCATGCTTGGGTAGGGTTCCCACCTCAAGGTTAGCCCTAGCTTGCCTAAGGTCAAAGGAATTTTTAGCACTAAATTTTGGAGGTCTTTAATGAAGCGAACCCTAAGGTCTTTAAGCTCCATTAGGTAGCATTGCTCTTTAACATACCATCTCTCATTTGGACCCCCTTAACCTTGGCCTTGTGTTGAGATGGATCCATAAGCACATATCTATATTCTAATCCTTGTTCCCATTTATTCTCCCACATTAAATGATCAGTTTAATATGAGAAAATCATTTGGGTTGGTTAGATATTAGATTTTATGACATTACCTCTCTCTTGAAATCATAGTCGTCCTCGACTGTGAGGTAGAAGAGATAAAGTCTTAGTCATTATTCTACGTCTCTTAGCGGGTAGAGGATCCCTTTTCACCCTATGAAATCATTCCAGAATGGATAACTAGTCCGTTTGGTGCTTGGGAGACGTAGCTGCCGCAAACACGTCTGCTCTTTAGTCCATATCATACTCCCAAAGTAGAGTGACAAATTCTACTTGGTGTTTGAGTGACGTCGTCATCACAAACCTGATTCTAAGCATGCATACTATTTATTTAAATTTGTGCACAAAAGAGGATTAGTCTTATAAGATAAAAACATTGTTCATTTAGAAAGCATTTACATTTGCTTACTCTAGTGTAGAATTGTAAGCATTGACAAGGTTCATACTATCCTTAAGCTGTATTCCTTGCATCCATCTACCATCTTCAAAAGGATAATTTTTGAACTTAATAAGATACCATCGGATAATTTTACCATGTCGTAGTACCTTGTCTTCATGCCGAAGGATAGCTTCGGGTTGTAGCACCTCTTCTTGGTCTTCGATTTCTGGAGGGTCTTCAATAATTGTTTCTCTTGGTGGCTCTCCTTTGTATAAGTAGGCTCACACGAAAAGCATTGTGTATGAGCCAATGGTTGGGCAACTTGAGTTGATAATCCATGTCATTGATTGGCTTCAAGATTTGAAAAGGACCATAGTTTCTTTTTGCTAGTTTAGCATAATACTTTTGATGGCCCGTAGGATTTTTTCCCGTCGTTTACCTCAATCGAGCCTTGGGAAACTTAAGTAAGACCCAATCATTTTCTTTGAGCATTAAGGCCCTTCTGTGCTTTTCAGCAGTAGCTTTTTGCCTTTGTTGAGAGCTGGATATAGCCTCCTTAACGTTTTGAAAATATTCTTGCAGGTCATGGCTATACTCATCAGTACATCTTTAAAGTCAGGGTCAGTAGTGTTACCATATACATGTGGTAGTGATGTGTGTGAACACACTAGGACCACCGGGGCATTTTTTCCCTCTTTAGGAGGTTTTTTCCCCCGTGCATTGTATATACGTCCATCACTCTAGGGATATCAATCTTTCCATTGCACACTAAGTAACACACTCTCTATTGTGTGCCTTGAGATTCCTTCGTCTTCTCCAAGCTGTGTGTGTTTCTCTGCAACCCTAATTCCAACAATTGGTATCAGAGCAGGTCACGTCCTCCCGAGCTTAGTCGCCAACTGCTCCAGCACACGCCTCCTCACTTTCTCCGATTTCAGTGAGCTTTGGCGAGCGTTCGCAGGTCGACAAAAATTTTGGGTAAGCTCAAAGAGCTCGGTCTGCTCAGAATTTTGATTTGGGCTCATTTCGGCCTCCGTTTCCACTATAGACAGTACTGCACATGCTATTTCGTCATTTTGTGCAGAATTTCTGTCAATGTCGTTTTCTGCATAACAGGTGCCTTATAGTCTTCTATGGTTTGTGCTATATAGCACAGGTTCTTCCCGCTCCGTTTCTCCTATTTTCGGGCAGTTTTCACATCAGGTGCAGCATTTACCATGGCTGACAACAACAACACAGATGTGTTCAAGATGTTAGATGCTGAGGACAGGTTGGATGGGGACAACTGCCCTATGTGGGCTTATATGATACAACATGTTCTTGTGTCAAAGGGTGTCTGGAACATTGTGCAGGGCATTGATGTACGTCCTGGTTCTGAGGATGTAGGTGATGTTGAGGATGTTGCAGGTCTTGCTGCAAGGATTGCAGCTGTTAGAGTTGTTTTGCCTACGGCAGAACAGGCTCATTGGGATGTTAAGGATGCGCAGGCTCATGCATTGATTGCGTTGTCTGTGAGGCGCACCATTGTTCCTCACATCCGTTCAGCAAAATCTGCAAAACAGGCTTGGGATATTTTAGCAGGTCTTTATGCAAGCCGCAATGAGGCTAAAATTTCTTTGCTGCGTAAAGAGCTGGAGTCGAAGATTATGCATGAGGAAGATGATATGGACACTTTCCTTGCTAGTGTCAAGGATATCAATGAGCAGCTTATTTCTGCAGGTGAAGTCATTTCAGACAGTTCCCTTGTGCAGACTGTTCTTGATGCCTTACTAGATTCCTACCAGACTTTTGCTAGTACTTGGAGACTGATGACCCAAGGAAATCCTGAAGTTGTCAAGTTTGATGCATTATGCACATTGCTGTTGCAAGAGTCAATTTCTAGAAAAAACAGGACTAGGCAGCGTGCAGTTGAACATGCTTTTATTGCTTCTCAAAGAAAGGGTGGTAACAATAATGCAGCCACTTCTTATGGTTCTGCTGCGAGTGGCAAAAATTCTGTTCCTAATGCTTCTGCCGGCAGTACTTCGTCTGGCAATTCTGGTGATAAGGGCAAAAAGAAGATGAGTTGCCATTATTGTAAAGCCAATGATCACTTGATCAAGTCGTGTCCTAAGTTGAAGGCCAAAGAGGCTAAGAAGAAAGAGGGTGGTTCCACTACAAATGCTGGTTCCACTACAAATGCAGCCATTGTTGAGTCTTCTGTGAAAGGAGATTGTGTTGTTGATGTTGATGCAGAATGGGCTTTTAGCGCAGAGTGCACTTACAATCCTGCTGTCCATGATGCATGCTTGTCAGTTGCTGCAGATTCACATGTGTGGTATTTCGACAGTGGTGCTACAAAGCACATTACCTCACATCGAGAATTGTTTATCTCTCTCGAGTCTGTACCTCATGGGAATTCAGTCACTTGTGCCAACAACGCCTCTTATCCAGTTCAGGGAGTTGGAAAGATTTTGCTCATTGCTGCTAATGGCAGTTCCTTCACACTTGTTGATGCACTTTACATACCTGGGATCAAGAAGAATCTCTTGTCTGTATCTGCACTTGCTAGACTTGGACTTGTAGTCAAATTTGTGGATGACAGATGTACAGTTCATGATCTCAGTTTTGGTGATGAAATTGTTGCATCTGGCCTTTTGTGCCGTGGGCTGTATAAGCTCACTTTGTATGACAAGTGTGGACAAAATTTTGCAAATGCTGTTGCAGATTCAAGGGCTATTTCAGATGCAAAACTTTGGCATGCACGTTTTGGTCATCTGAATTTTGCCAGTTTGCTGCATTTGCAGAAATCTGATATGGTTGCTTCTTTGCCACCTCTTGAAGCACCTGTCAAACATGTTTGTGAAGGCTGTATTTGGGTAAGATGCAGCGTTCTAAGTTTCCAAAGGATGGTTCAGTTCGGGCCACATGCAGGTTGCAGCTTGTGCATAGTGATGTTTGTGGGCCCATGCAAACTCCGTCCTTGGGCAATTACCTGTACTTCGTGACTTTCATTGATGATTACTCCAGGCATGCATGGGTATTTCCGCTTAAAGCGAAGTCCGAAGTTTTTATGTGCTTCAAACAATTTCTGGCTATGGCTGAAAATGTCTCGAAATGTACTATGGGCACCCTCCGTTCTGATCGAGGGGGGGAGTATATGTCTCATGAATTTAATGCATTTCTGGCTAGTCGTGGGATAAAACACCAATGTACAGTGCCTTATACACCTCAGCAAAATGGTGTTGCTGAGAGGAAAAACAGGTCACTGACGGAAATGGCACGATGTATGGTCAAAAGTCAAGCTTTGCCGCATTCTTTTTGGCTTGAGGCCATTATGTGTGCCACTTATGTACTTAACATGTGTCCTACGAAAGCTTTGCAGTCTATTACTCCATATGAAGCATGGCATGATAGAAAACCTTCTATTGAGCACATGCGTGTTTTTGGCTATTAGGCATATGCTTTGGTGCCACAAGTGTAGCACAGAAAATTGGATGATAAGGCTGTCAAATGTATTTTTGTTGGTTATAGTGATGAAAGCAAAGGTTACAGGTTGTATCATCCGCAAACAAAACGTATTCTGGTTTCTCGTGATGTAGTGTTTGTGGAAGATTCTGTTCAGCCCTTGCTGTCATGTACTAGAGACAGTAATGTAAGCTCACAGGACATTTATGACACTTTGTTGCCTCTTTTTAGTGGTGGAAATACGAATGTAAGTTCCAATGATGCAAATGTACAGCCTATGGGGGTTTCTGAAAATGTTCTAGATCAGCCTATTACTGATGTAGATGTACATGATGTACTTGATGAGGAAAGGGCTGAAAATGAGCAGGCTAGAGGTATGCCAAAATGGTTGGTGCACACTTTGTGTGATAGTAAATTGGATGCACCTTTGTCTAGTCGTACTCGTTCAGGCTCTCGCCATGCATCTTATGCATCAGATTGTTACGCTTTGGCTGTGTCTAGCTTACATGATGTTGAGGAGCCTCTGACTTTTGATGATGCACAAAATTCAGAAAATTGGATGGCTGCCATGCAATCAGAATATGATGCACTTATAGAAAATGACACATGGACTTTATGTGATTTGCCTTCTGGCAAAAAGGCCATTGGTACGAAGTGGGTTTACAAGTTGAAACGCAAGCTGGATGGTGAGATTGATATCCATAAGGCTCGACTTGTTGCAAAGGGTTATGCACAGCAAAAAGGCATAGATTATGAAGAGACTTTTGCTCCCACTTGTCGTATGACTACTGTGCGTTTTCTATGTGCATTGGCAGCTTATTTTGGTTGGGATGTACATCAATCAGACATTGTTACTGCTTTCTTGAATGGTGACATATTTGAGGAAGTTTATGTAACACAGCCTCGCGGTTTTGTCATAAAAGGACAAGAGGACAAAGTGTGCAAATGTAACAAGGCTTTGTATGGGTTGAAGCAATCTCCTCGTGCTTGGTATGAGAAAGCTGACACTCATTTGGTTAAACAAGGCTTTCGTAACAGTCCAACAGAAAGCACATTGTATGTAAAGCGTGAGGGTGATGTACTTGTCATTGTGGTTCTTTATGTTGATGATTTGCTGATCACTGGACCAAATGAGAGACATATTGCTGAATTTAAGGATGATTTGAATGCTACTTTCAAGATGAAAGATTTGGGGCTGTTGCATCATTATTTGGGTATACAGTTTAAGCAGTGTGATGGTGGTATTGCCTTGTGTCAGAAAAGTTACATAGAGACATTGCTATGTAAGTTTGGACTTGAGGATTGCAAACCTATTGCCACTCCCATGGAAACAGGTTTGAAGTTGAGTCTACATGATGCTGGTGATCCTGCTGATGTCACTCTTTACCAAACTGCTGTTGGTTGCCTCATTTATGTATGCAACACAAGGCCGGATATTCAATTTGCAGTCTCACAGGTCAGCAGATTTATGCATAGCCCAGGGTCTAAGCATTGGCAGGCTGTCAAGAGGATTTTCCGCTACCTTAGTGGCACTTTACATCTTGGCTTGTTTTATCCCAAGGGGGGATCATTGCTGCCAGACTTACATGCTTTTTCGGACTCAGATTGGGCTGGTTGTTTTGACATGCGAGTGTCCACAAGTGGTTTTTGTTTCATGCTTGGAAGTTCATGTATATCATGGTTGAGCAAGAAGCAACCTACTGTGGCCACTTCGAGTTGTGAGGCTGAGTATAGGGCAGTCTTCACAGCTACGGTTGAGTGTGTATGGCTCAGACGCCTTATGGCTGATTTGGGTGTTGGACAGGACACTGCCAACACTATCTACACTGACAGTCAGAGCGCATTGGCAGTTGCGAGGAACCCAGTTTTTCATGCTCGCACAAAGCACATTGAGGTGCATTACCACTATGTCAGGGAGAGGCTCTCAGCAGGAGAGATCAGCTTGGCTTATGTGCCAACACAGGACAACCTTGCAGATCTTTTCACAAAGGCATTGTCTCGTGAGAAGCTTGAAGCTTTCGGCAAAGCTTTGGGCTTACTCCCCTTTGTGGACTGATCCTGTCCTTAGGGCATGGCACTTCCCTTTACTCATGTGCCAGCTCTCGTTCACCGCATCACTCCAGGGGGGATTTGTTACCATATACATGTGGTAGTGATGTGTGTGAACACACTAGGACCACCGGGGCATTTTTTCCCTCTTTAGGAGGTTTTTTCCCTCGTGCATTGTATATACACCCATCACTCTAGGGCTATCAATCTTTCCATTGCACACTAAGTAACACACTCTCTATTGTGTGCCTTGAGCTTCCTTTGTCTTCTCCAATCTGTGTGTGTTTCTCTGCAACCCTAAATCCAACAAGTAGCATACTCATCTATCAAAGAAGATAGACCATTGTGAGTTGCTATAGACACCGCATTAAATTTTAGTCGTCGTGAAAGTGCATTGGCCACTTGATTATGCTTACCAACAATGTGAGCAATATGAAAATAAAATTATGAAAGAAAATTTACCCACCTCATTTGTTTGTCGAAAAGTTTGGTTTGCGTCATGAAGTACTTTAGACTTTGGTGGTCTGTTTGTAAACTGAATGGAGTCCCCAATAAATAGTGCTTCCATGTGTCTAGGACATGTAGAACAGCTAAAAGCTCTTTCTTATAAATTCCCAAGACCCGTTCATCCGTATTGAGCCTTCGGCTCTCATATGCTATGGCATGCCCTTCTTGAAGCAAGACAACTCCAAGGCAATCACCACAAGCATCACATTGGACTTCAAATGGCTTTGAGATATCTGGAAGCATGAGGACTAGTTGAGAGGTAAGCTTCTTTTTGAGCTTGTCAAAAGCATTTTGCTCCTTAGCAGTCCATGAATACTTAACGTTCTTCTTTATTAAGTCATGTAATGGTCCTACTATTTGAGAAAATTTTGCTATGAAGCATCTATAGTATGCACACATACCAATAAAGCTTCTTAGCTCATGTAAATTCTTGGATTAGGCCATGCTTTTATTACCTCTAACTTCGATGGATCCATACAGATACCATCTTGAGAGATAACATGACCTAAGTATTGAATCTCTTGAAGGAAAAATTCGCTTTTCTTTTGGTTTAGAAAAAGCTTGTTCTCCCTCAATGCTTGAAAAATCACTTGGAGATGTTGCTTGTGTTCCTCCAAGGACTTGGAGTAGATGATGATATCATCAAAGAACACTCCAGTGAACTTGCAGTAGGATCAAAATATTTTCTCCATCAAATGATTGAATGTGGCTGGCGCATTGGTCAAGCCAAAAGGCATGACTGGATATTCATAAAGACCAAACATTGTACAAAACGCGGTCTTTAGGATATCTTCCACTATCCTTATTTGATGATAGCCACTTTGAAGGTCAATCCTACTGAAGTAGGTAGAGCCTTGTAGCTTATCAAATAGATCTTCTACCCAAGGCATGTGAAATCCGTTTTTGATAGTGATATGGTTTAGTGCTCGATAGTCTACACACATACGGTATGTACCATCATTCTTTTTCACTAAAAGGACTAGAGAACAAAAGGGAGAGGAGCTAGGCCTCACCATCCCTTTGTCTACCAATTCTTGTACTTGCCTCATGATCTCCTCTTATTGAGCTTGGGAATCTCGATAAGGAGGCTTATTAGGCGGTGAGCTTCCTGGTAGGAGCTCAATTTGATTTTCATTTGATAAATCATTAGCGTCTTTAGTGGATTCTTTGACAAAATCATGTACGCAAAAATCAAGTTTTTCATTGACTTATCAAAAGTCGATGAATTTACAAGTGGTATAGTACGACTAGACTCATTAGCATCTATATACATGCTCTTTCCCCTGTAGGTGAAGTAGATTCTCCTTTCAGGGAACTTCATGTTGGCAGCCATGCGGTTAAACCATGGCGCCCCTAGGATAGCATCCTCATGGTGGAGAGGAGAGATGAAAAAGTCTTCTTTGTCGAGCTAGTTTGGACATGAAGCCTCAACTTCCCGATCAAGGGAGTAACAAAGGCTTGCTATCCCTTGAATGCTGTGTCAGCAGCTACAGTATCTCCCATCTCAAAAGCTTGAATGTCCAACTTGGTGGCCAACTCCATTGATATGAAGTTATGAGTAGAGCCAGGGTTAAACAAGATGAAGGCATCATGTTCCCTTACCTTTCCCCAAGTATAGGAGAGAGGTGATCCTTTGCAATGAGCATCCTCTTTTGGAGCTTCGATGGTGGAAGCTCTAGGAGTATCACTGCTAGCATTTCTCTTGGGGCAAGAACGATAGCCATGTCCTTGCTCCCCACAATTAAAACACTTATTGTCCTTGCAAAAAGCTTCAAACTCTTCATGAGAGATTTTGTTTTTACCTTTGTAAAATCCCTTCTCCTTGGGCCGATTGTTGTTGTTATTGGAATTGCCTTTGGAAGAATTTTGGGCATTGGTTTTTCCCTTTGCATCACTTTTGTCTTTGTTTTCCATCGGCTTGCCAATCCGTCTAGTCCCTTGGTGGAAATTGATGCGGGGAGCTACCATGGCGTGGTGGATTACTTTGCTGATAGAACCAGGCCATTGGGAGTTGACATACTCGGCCATTTCTTAAGGTAATCCCGCACAAAATTGTTGCTGTTTCTCGGCGAAGTCTATCTTTTGGAAGACAGTAGCCTTGAGATGTAAATCCCAAAACTTGTCCACATATTTGTGAATAGACTTCTTATGGGAGAGAAGCTTCAAACTGCGCCATTCGGTAAGTACTTTGTGCTTTGCATCGCTTGCAAGGAATTGCTTCATGATGGAAACTCGTAGAGTTTTCCATGTCTTTGGGGCTTCGTCGTTGCCACAAAGGCTATCCCACCATTGACGAGCCGATTTTTGTAAGTGCATAGCTACATGGTGTAGCTTGGAGGACTCTGTGAAGCCCTCATCTCCAAAGGTCGCATCAAATTGGTGGATGAAGGCCAATACTTTGTCGGTGGCACCAAAGGTGCCATCATAGGTGAGAAAAGAGATACTCTTTCCTCCCTCTTTGAACTTCTTGAGCTTTTGTGACCTTCGCCATGCAGGGTGTGATTTGTGATTTCCTCGCCTCTTGTATTCTCTAGGAAAATAGCCATAACTTTCTTCGGAAGAGGAGGAAGGTAAAGAAGAAGGAGAAGAGGGTGACCTCTTTCTTGACCTTTTCTTCCTTTCTTTCCTCTCTTCCCTTTCGGAGTGATGAGGAGAAGGATTGTCTGTTGACCATTTCCTTTTGGGAGGAGTTGGCTATCGTCTAGACCGCCGTCTTCGTGGAGCCACATCTTCAGAGGAACTTAGGGATTCATTACTTTCTTGTTCTTTGGATTCCTCCTCTCGTGTGGGAGAGAGTCTTCTTTTGGGGGTCTCATCATCTCTCTCTCTTCTTAGAGAGGAAGGGAAATCCCATAAGCACTAAGTTGTTGAGTAACTTTTGCTTGCAAAGCAAGGTTGCCGATAGCTTGCTGTAACCTAGTAACAAGATAATTGATAAACATGGGGGCATCATCATTAGCACCTTCATGTGCAAAATCAAAGCTATCAATGTTAATTCTACTCTCTTGGTTACTGTCAGCCATGCTAATTATACTTATGTGTTTACTTAGTGTATTCTTTGGCAATTCAAAACCTTAGTTGCTACTCCTCTTAGCCTTTGAAAATCAGCACTTAAGTATCTACACCCACGGCTCGAATTGGTTAATTATAGAGAGTAGTGGAGTAAGTCTAACACAACAGAATTGTTGAGGGATAACTCCTGTTAAACTTCTTATGGCTCAATAATGGTAAAGCTGTAGGCAAGTCTAAAAAGACCCCATTATTAAGACCAAAGCTCCAGAGGTGTGCACCATATCCCACATAGTGGACTAGTGGGCTCAACAAAATTGATAATAGTTCCCAGTCGCACTTACCCTAGTATAATTAACAAAATCAACCATTGATAGGCTACTTAAGGTGAAGAAGATCGCTGAACCATTAATATGAGAGATTACTTTGAGAACATAGAGGGTGAACTTAATTGAACATAGTACTAAATCAACTTGGCATGAACAATACTTTTGTAAGAGAGACTATTAGAGAACATTACAATAGATGAGGACCGAATTTACTTGGAGCCGGTCCCCCCTCCAAAAGACGTTTGTATTATAGATTCTTCCATCAAGAGAGATTTGATACAATACAATCTTTGTGTTCCGTGTGACTTAGGTGATGCAATGAAGATGGAAAGCTTCATGCATCACGAGCATAACATAAAAGTTGCAAAAAGCATTAACTATCCCAAGCCTCAGTCCCAAGGCCTCAACACCTTGAAGGTGGAGAGAGCTAGTGAGAAATGAGGGCAGGGAAGAGGAAGAAGAATCATTCATAGGAGAAAGAAATAGTTCCTCACTTATCATCACTCTTCTTGCTTAGCATAGCATAATAGAATCGTAATGAAGGTGAAGTAGATGGCAAGCTTAAGCATTGAAGCATGGCTCTTGGTTGGATTTGCATTCCATAGCCAAGAGTGTTGGTGTAAGCAACTTCTCCACAAGCTTGGAGAAGGAGATGGAGCTCTTGCATTTTGGACTTCTCACAATGAGTGTGTGTGTGTGTATATGTGGGGGGGGGGGGGGGGGGGGGGGGGGGGAGAGTATACCCCCTCTATCATAATAACTAATATCTAATCCTCATAAATGATTTTCTCATGTTAAACCAATCATGTAATATGGGGAAGTACTAGAGGAGAAAAAGCTAGAATATTGGTTAAGATGGCAGATCAGTCACATTAGGGATCCAAAGGAGGGAAAATAGGGATCCAAAGGGGGGCCATTTGCAAAAGAGCAATGTGCAACAATGGGCTTCAAAGACCCTAAGGTTCAACCCATTAAGACTTCCAAAATGCTAAGGTTCCAAAATTCAAAGGTTATGTTCAATGGTCAAACTCTAGGTAAATTGGATGCTTGTGGGAAGACTCAAAAGTCTTCCCACATCCCTATCTTGGAGGGGGCAAGCCCTTTTAGTAGGGGATGAGAGAGAAACACACACACACACACACACACACACACACACACACACACACACACACACACACACACACACACACTAGTAAGCTCCCTTTACACAAAGGGAATAGGGGACACATGTCAGCTCCCTAGCCCAGTTTCCCCCAAGGTGCATTCAAATCCTATTGGGTGGCCATAGAGGTGGACCAATGAGAATTAGGCTAGAGTACATTTAGTTTAATTCATTTAAAAACACTTGATAGAAGAACCAATAGAAACTAAGCTGCCTAGAAGACTATTGGACAGTCTCCCAAGGGGTCCAATGAGCATTCAGCAACCCAATGGCTTGCCTGATTCCTATTGGCCAGAATACTAAGGGGTCCAATGAGAGTTTAATTGCATTAATTAACTCTCACAAAAGGGGAAAGGGGGACACATGTCACAAGGCTATCACTTATGCTTCTTAATTGTCATTGGCTAAGCTTTGCAGAGGCCAATGGGATGCCAGCATGAGTAAAAAGAAAGAGGGGTCGACCAAGAGAGAGAGAGAGAGAGAGGGCTGATTTTGGCAAGGCATTATCACACACACACACTCACACAATCTCATGTGTGGAGTAAAGAAGACTATCTCCTTATCAAGCTTTAATGGAAAGCTCATCATCTACTCCAAGCTTGTGAGAAGGGAGGCCTACACCAACAACTCTTGGCTTTCTGATGCAAATCCAACCAAGAGCCAAGCTCCAATGCATGCTCATCTCCTCTACCATGCTAATTACTAAGCTATGCTAAGCTATTATGAGTGATTATGTGAGAAGACACACTTCTTTCTCGTAAGAATACTCCTTCTTCCTCTCGATCTACTCTCATACCCCGCTAGCTCTCACCATCTTCAAAGGTGTGTGAGGTCTTGGGTCTGAGACCGTGAGAGAATTGATGTTGTGTTTTACCAGTGTGAGCTTGGTGCTTGAAGCTTCCATCTTCATTGCACCAGTAAGCTATTGAAGGAACACAAAGTATTGTATTGTAAAATGTCTCCCTTGATGGGGGAAACCTATGATACAAAGCCTTTTGGAGGGGGGACCGGCTCCATGTAAATCCGGTCCTCAATTGTTGTCAGTAGCTTAATTTCTCTCCCTTTTTGAAGTATTGTCATGCCTATCTAACTAGGTCTTATGCTTTTTGTTGCTCTCTCCATCCAACCACTCTTGCTATGCTCATTAGGAATCTATTTTAATGAAATGCTCACTATGTCTATGCTATTTTCCGCTACACTAGACCATTAAATGTTACACCCTCTCATGCTTGGTCCACCTCTGTCTATCTCTCTCTCTCTCTCTCTCTCTCTCGTATTATTTAATTATATCATTTGGACACGTGTCCTCTTTTTCCTCTTTGACAGAAAGAACGTAATTATTTATTTTTATGCATCAAAATTTTCATTGGACCCCTTTAAATCCTATGCAATAAACTTCAAGCACATCATGAGGGCCACATGGGAAGGATCTTGACAGCCAATATCGGGCAGTGAGAAGGGCAGCTGGCAGTTGAGCTTGATGGCATTTGCAGCAAATCGGGCATCGAGTTGCAGTCGGTCAACTGCGGGCATGAATTGAAAGGCTTCACATCGACGAGCTGAAGCAATTGCATAGAGTCACGCTTGAGGCAAGTCAAGCGAGGAGCAACAAACAGAGCGTGTACAAAGCAAGCTAGAGTAGGAGAAAGCGAGTAGTGCCCACACACCCACACACACTCGCTTGTTAAAAGACAAAGCCTGCAACTCGTCAGAATCTCTCAAATCTCCAAAATTTGTCATTTTAAAAAAAAACTTGACTTACACAGTTAATGTGTGTAAGCCCTCACTCCCATCATAGCCCTTGACCTCCCCGCTCCGAGAGGCAGTGAGAAGAGAGAGAGACGGCACGTGCACTCTCCGTGCATGTGCGTACACACACACAGGTCTAGTGTGTGAGCTTAGAGCGAGTCAACATCAACTCGACATCCTCTCTCAGGTTTACAACAACATCATCCACTCTGCCAGTTTCTCCCCGCGGCTGTCTCGTCCTCTACCCTAGCTCTTGGTATTGGAGAGCAACTCGCGGATGCCTTCTTCTCGGTGTCGGCGTTTCGGCATTCTTCTCAGTTTCACATTGGCTCAATATTGAATCTTGACACTAGCTCAACATTGGCCTAGGCTTTGAGCATTAATGGCTTGGCGCATCGGTTTTGACACAAATCATGCGGCTATTTGGTTAGCGTGCTTCTGCCCGGTGGTGAAAGGCGACATCGAGCGTTTTCTTGTCTTTGAGCATAGGCAGCTACGGCATTGGTGCTTCCACTCGATGGTGGAAGACGGCATCGACGACATTTTCCCTCGGCTTCGACTTAGCAAGAGCGGTTTGGTTCTCCTCCGGCGTAGCCTCGTCATCGGCTTCTCTCCCACGCCATACCAAAGTGGATTTGGCTCCAATGGACATCCTCAATTTCCTAACCTCAACACATCAAGAGATGATAGAGTGAGAGCGGCATCGACTCTCCTCTAGCCCCCATCCGGAGCGGCCCCCGGTTCCGACGTAGTCTCTTGGCTCTTTTGACCTTCGACGATTCCCTAGTTTTTGGCTTTGACAGCACACACCAACACATATGACTCCGACAGCCCATTTCGGAGCGGGTTTTTCCCTCGAGCGCGCTCAGCTCTTAGCAGGTGTTTTTGATTGACAAGTTTACCGATCGATGAGGTAGTGTGTACCAGTTTCCCAACGATTTTGCTCACATGCTGCACAATCTTTGCAGTACAGCTGATGCGACACATGTAGTGCTCATGTACAATTGTGTGTGTAGCATTCCAGAGAGCTTTTGGCACCATCTTGTGTAGTTTTATGCTATGTATGCATTT
The DNA here is from genome assembly GCF_014529385.1 of Adiantum capillus-veneris. Lineage (NCBI taxonomy): Eukaryota > Viridiplantae > Streptophyta > Polypodiopsida > Polypodiales > Pteridaceae > Adiantum > Adiantum capillus-veneris. Next base: position 36,719,895 of record NC_140951.1, on the reverse strand, counting down.
TTGGAAATAGCTTGAGCTTGGTATAGTTCGCAGGTTCGCAGATATACAGGTGTTTTTTGGACAGGTATACATCCATAGAGTCACTCAGTCACGAGTGAGCTGTTTTGCCAGGCTTTTGGTAGCGTATGTAGACCATTTTGTGGATCTATTTACTGAGACACTGAAAATCTATCTTTATACATTTTGGTGAGATTTTTTGAGACTTTGCTCAAAATACAGGGGAAACTCTATCCGTTTGTCCGTAGATCTCGCCATGTTTTGCACGTATTTGTAGTTTACTCTCTGATGGTTTAGTGGTCGAGTTTACTCCCATTCTCATAGTTATCTGCAGTTTTTTGGCTTGTGGTTTGCATTGAGTTTTGGCTCATTTTGCAAAGGAAACTCTATTCATTTTTCCCTGTCTTCTTGCCATAAAAGTTTGGAGTGCTATGCCATCTTGTACAACGGTCGATATATTCCCACTTTGATAGTGATCAAGTGTTTACTCTCACTTTGACAGCTTCTGTAAGCTTGGATACTATTTGGTGTTCTTGTACCCACTCTCGCAGGAATGAGGATTATCGTATGCTTGTGTGGCTACAGATAGACAGTCACACGTTTCACAGGTTTTTTGCAGTTTTTTGCCGGCAGTTTCTGTTGTGGGATGCATTTTGAGCTAGTTTGCTCTCTACTTGCGTATATGGTTATGCACTTTACGCTCAGTTGAGTAGTTTGTCCCAGTTTATGCTTGCAGAAAATAGATTGTGGAGTTGTTTTATGCATATGTAGCATCGATTTTGATGCATTTGGTCATGGTTTTCATGATTGTGTAGTGGTCGAGTGATCTCCCACCTTGTTGCCATTTTGGAGTTCACTTATGGCAGCAGGCATGTGTGATAGTGAGAGACGACGGTCTTGTTCTTGCCGATATATACAATGCTGGCATTGTGGTCACACGGACACATTAGGCACCGTTGTTTCAGACGTATGAGATAGCAGCGGAGATGTATGCGTGATGTAGATACGGTTGTGACACATATTAGAGAGGCCGTTCCAGTGGCAATCTATGCCAGTGACGGTGATGTCATGCTTGCCTCCAGTATACCTCTTGCAGATATGTCTATGGATAGCACACTTTCTCCACAGTGGTTACTAGATAGCGATGCTGCTTTCCACGTCACACCATGCCATGAGTGATTCATCACACTTTCTAGTGGGAGACTTGGCTGTGTGCAATTGGCCGATGGTTTGGCGTTTGACATAGAGGGTGCATGATATGTTTGTTTGTCTTTGCCCAGTGGTGCATCATACACGCTACAAAATGTGCGCTACATTCCTCAACTGAGACATAGCTTGATCTTAGTGAGACAGCTAGCAGATTTTGGTTGTCAGATATTGCTTAGAGAGCAGTCTTTCCAGATGCATTGTGGTTCATTAGTGATTGCCAAAGGAGCCGGTAGTGGCTTGGTATATCCTATGCATGTGCCTGAGGTTCAAGATGACATAGTCTCAGTTTTTTTGTTGGCATGCTTTGAGCAAGAAACGAGACGTGTCTCCATTGTAGAGGTGAGCTCCACCATGCTCACGAGACAAAGCATTTAGCTGTGCAAGACGTGCTAGTAGACTCTGTAGAGACAGAGGTAGAGCGATAGTGCTCTAGTGAGACACAACAAGTGTTGTTAGAGTTTGTGCATGCAGAGGTAGAGCAGGTCTTCTCCCTAGAGACACAGACAGAGATGACAAACATGAAGTTCTTTGATATGGTCATGCTAAAGGCTGATGATTTGATACTAGGGCACACAATTTTGCCTATGGGTGAGAGGGATATAGCCATCCCAGTCGGCGTTGACACATCCATATGCGATGAGTAGCCTTGTTGATCCAATACATGTAGATAACACAAGGGAGGTGAGTACAACTAGGTTTGCATAGATTCCATTAGCATTCGGGAGTCTCATGTACGACCTACTAGTGTCGAGACTCGACCTAGCAGCTGCAATGGGATGAGCAACCCAATTGTCAGTCGTAAGGTGACTGATACTAGCATGATGCTTCATGGAGCTTTGCAGACCATACATAGTTGTCTACGGGATTTATATGCAGGCTCTAGCATGGATACACATGATCACCTACCACTAGAGCCGATATGGCTGCATGTAGATCAACTGAGTGAGCCAATGAGCATAGTTTGAGAGAGTCTCTCACCTAGTTTCTTGTACATACTAGTAGCTTAGCTAGTAGATCTCACCTATCGGCACATCCCCTTTAAGTGGGACTTTGTTGGGGTAAAGGTGTTGTGTCTCTGCCCGTGGTCGAACATCCGATGTTTTTTTGCCTTCCCAACATGTGTACTCTCGTGCTTCTCCCCTTCCCCGCATGCACCACATCGCACCGCACAAGCACGCATCCACGCGCACGCGCCCTCACAAGAAGCATTAGAAACGTGGGATTTTCCACTCGCTAAAGAACCATGAGAAGTGGCTACATATCTGTTACCTCTTTTTCTTTGAGCAACAATAAAAGCATATTCAATTGCACGTTGTTTAGCCTTGTTTTTTCTTGAAAGTGACTCTTTCAACAGCAATGTGCATAATGCATCAAACTTGACAATTTTTGGATTTTCTTGGGTCATGAGTCTCCAAATACTAGCAAAAGTCAACTAAGAATTTGGCAAAGCGTCAAGAACAGTCTGCACAAGGGAACTATCATAAATGACTTCGCTTGCAGAAAAAAGGTTGCTCATTAATATCCTTGATACCACCAAGGAAAGTGTCCATTTCATCTTCCTCATGCATAATTTTCAACTCCATCTCTTCATGGAGTAATGCAATTTTAGCCTCATTGCGACTTGCATAAAGACCAACCAAATTATCCCAAGTCTATTTTGTAGATTTAGCTGAACGAATGTGAGAAGTAATATGCACTTTACAGGTAACACAATCAATGCATGAGATTTCACATTTCTAACATCCCAATGAGCTTGCTCAGAACAGCTCTACCAACAACAACCCTGCCACCAAAACCTGCAACGTCCTCAACATCACTTGCATCCTCAGAACAAGGACGTATATCAATGTCCTGCACAACACAAGAACATGCTGCATCATGTAAATCCCACATCGGGAAATTGTCCCCATCCAGTTTATCATTAGCAGCAAACATCTTGAACACACGTGTGTTGCTGTCAGTCACGGCGAATGCCTGCACTTGATGTGAAAATTGCCCGAAAAGAGGAGAAACAAAGTGAGACCAACACATGCTATATAGCACAACCCGTAGAAGACTATAAGAGACATGTTATGCAGAAAAATTCACTGACAAAAATTCTCCACAAAATGACAAAATAGCATGTGCAGCACTGTCTGTAGTAAAAACGGAGGCCAAAAAGAGTCCAAATGAAAAATCTGAGCATACCAAGCTCTATGAGCTTGCCCAAAGTATTTGTCATCCTGTTGATGCTCACTCATCAAAGCTCATTGAAATTGGGAAAGTGAATAGATGTGTGCTGGCAATGCTGGCAACGAAGCTCGAGAGGATGCAACCTGCTCTAATACCAATTGTTGGAAATATGGTTACAGTGAAACACACACAGCTTGGAGAAGATGAAGGAATCTCAAGGCACACAACAAAGAGTAGTATTACTTAGTGTGCAATGAAAGATAAGTTAGCCCTAGAGTGATGGGTGTATATATAGTGCACAGGGGAAAAAACCTCCTAGTGAGGGAAAAAATGCCCCAGTGGTCTAAGTGTGTTCATGCACACCACTACCACAAGTATATGGTAACAAAACTTGGTGATTGTGTAGCTCCATACTGACAAAACAATAACTAATGGCTATGACACTTTGCACGGGTGAGTAGTGCATCCTGATCCTTGCCCATGGCCATTGCTTATCGTCTCCTTGTTGATCTGGCTATGCAAAGACTAATTTTTTACCATAGGGCTATAAATTTTAGGGATATCGCTCATTGTCTCACCGAATTTTTGCCATAGGGCCCTTAGAGAGCCTTGATGTAAGAAATTGGCAATTGTGTAGCCCCATACGGATGAGATGGTAACTGATGGCCATGAAACTTTGCAAGTGCACATAATGCATTGTACTCCTTGCCCCTACAAAGTTTCCTCGCCGTCGCTTATCATTTTGTCCATGTGAGACTACGCAAACACCATTTTTTTGCCATAGGATCCTAAGGGGTGCATGTGGTAAGAAATTGGCAATGGTGTATACCAACAAGATAGTAACCGATGGCCATGAAACTTTGCAAGGGTAGGTATGCATCCTACTTCCCACGCTCACAAAGTTTCATGTCCATCACTTACCATCTTGCCGGTCTAGGATTGTACAAACACCATTTTTTTTGCCATAGGACCCTAGAGGAGAATTTGACATTTGCGCAATCCCAAACCGGCAAGACGATAAGCAATAGCCATGAAACTTTACATGGGTAGGTAATGCACCCTACTCCCTATTCTTGCAAAATTTTATGGCCATGGCTTATCATCTCATTGATCTGGGACTCTCTAGATGCCAATTTTTTGGCATAGGGCTTTCAGAGAGCCCTGTGGTAAGAAATTGGCGATTTAGCCCATCCCAATGAAACGATAACCAATGGGCATGAAAATTTACATGGCCAATTAATGCATTCTAATCATTGCCCCTACAAATTTTCATGACCATTGCTTATTGTCTGCCGTTGTGGGACTGCACAAACTCCATTTTTTCCCCATAGGGCCCTATAGGATCCGTATGGTAAGAAATTGATGATTGTGTAGCCCCATACCGACGAGATGGTAAATGATGGCCATGAAAATCTGGGGGGGAGGATAATGCACCTTAATCCCTACCCTTGCAAAGTTTCATGGACATCACTTATCGTCTTGCCAGTTTGGGACTGCACAAACATCATTTTTTGCCATAGGGCTCGCTAAGGACCTCATGGCAAAAAAAATGGTATTGCGTAACCTTAAACCGACAAGGTAGTAACCTATGACCATCAAGATTTGTAGGGACAAGAAATGCATCCTAATCCTTGCCCCTACAAAGTCTCATGGACCTCGCTTATCATCTCATCGGTTTAGGATTGCGCAAATGAGAGTGTTTTTGCATAGGACCCTTAGCACGCCCTGTTGGGTAAGAAATTGGATTGTGTAGCCCCATACTGACGAGATGGTAACCGATGGCCATGAAGCTTTGTAAGGTGGTAATGCACCCTCCTACTCCCCACTCCTATAAAATTTCATGGCCATCGCTTATCATCTCATTGGTGTGGATTTTCTAAACGCCAATTTTTTGCGAAAGGGCCCCCAACGAGCCCTATGGTAAGAAATTGGCAATTTTGTAGTCCCATACTAATGAAACGGTAATCAATGACCATGAAACTTTGCATGGGCAGGTAATGCACCCTACTCTTTTCCCTCACAAAGGTTCATGGTCATCGCTTACCATCTTACCGGTGTTGAATTGCGTAAACACCAAATTTTTTCCATAGGGCCCTCAACGAGCCCTATGGCAAAACATTGGCGATTGTGCAGCCCCATACTAAGGAGAGGATAATTGAAGGCCATGAAACTTTGCAAAGTCAAGTAATGCAATCTATTTTATTCCCTACAAAGTTTTGCGGCCATCGTTTACCATCTCACTGGTATGGGGCTGCACAAATGCCAAATTTATTTTCATAGGGCCCTTAGCAAGCCCTATGGCCAAAAATTGGCAAGTGTGCAACTCCATACCAAAGAGAAGGCAACCAAAGGCCATGAAACTTTGGAGAGGTAGGTAATGCATCTTACTCCCTACCCTTGCAAATTTTTATGAACATCGCTTACCATCTAGTCGATTTGGGACTGTGCAAACTTCAATTTTTTGCCATAGGGCTCAGAAAAAAATTGTGATTGTGCAGTCTCATACCATGAGATAGTAATCAAAGGCCAAGATACTTTGCAAGGGCAAGAAATTAGCCCCTATTCCCCACCCCTACAAAGTTTCATGGCCATCGTTTATAGTTTCGTTGGTGGTCTCGGATTGTAGAGGGGCACCGTTTTTGACGAGCAGTACTCTTGTGTTTCTATGTGGTACAAATGATGATGTATCCTGATCAAAAATTGAGAAACCTACAGGTCACTCTGAAGTGAGAGGTGTAGCATCATGCCTACTACACTCCATGAGTCGACCACTAAAATGAAGGGTAGGCTTCGTAGCCGAATGGGTGAAATCATTCAACCATTCCTAGAGTTGATGGTAGGCAATGATTGTGCGGACTCTTGTCCTCCACACAACATAGTTGACCTTGCGCCACATCATGTGGGGCTTGAATCGCAATGGCCATGAAGCAAAGAAGGTTGAGGATGTTGTCAAAGGTGGCAATGGAAGATGCAATGAAGACAAGAACTGGCTTGGGATCCGGTGGGTACCTCAACTCCGATCTAGAACACTTACGCTACCAAACAAATGAATAAGGCACACCTATTGGAGAAGACACATTACTGAGGTAGAGAGAGACATGACATCTAAGAGTGTGTGTGTGTGTGTGTGTGTGTGTGTGAGAGAGAGAGAGAGAGAGAGAGAGAGAGAGAGAGAGAGAGAGAGAGAGAGATCTGGGAAAGTCTCTCTATGCTGATAACAATATGCTCATACAAGTGGCCAAGGGTGGTCCGACATAGAACTGACATGCCCAATGGATAGACCTGAGGACACACACAATTGTGATTGCTACTAACACTACCAACTGCTCCTACACACGAGATCACTGACATAGCCACAACATGGGTTGGGCTCTTCACCACTGATCCATCTCTTGGCAAAGGGAAGAACTTGGATGCCCACGGGATGGGATGCCTTGAGAGGATCACAAGGAAAAGAAGATTTGATGCCCATGTCTATCCTAGTAAGGGATCTCCTCCTGCACAACTGTGACATCTTCTACAAACATTTCCTAGGCTGCCCACCAAAAACGTTGGGGGCTGCCAGGGAAAACGCTAATGTAAGCTGATGAAAACACTGGTGCAAGCTAATGAAAACACTAGATCAAGCTAATGAAAATGATGGATCCATAGGAGGTGAAAACACTAGGGCTGCATGAAAGTGCACACCTCATGCTGCCCCTTGGGGTGCCCATGAGAGGGCGCCCCAGACTGGGGCTGAACTGTATGTGAATAGGCTCCCTCCCTTCCCTGCCTATATAAGGGATGCCTCAGTCTGCGTGACCTAAACTCAATCCCCATGACCCTGGAAAATAGGGAAATACCAAGGAATAAATGGGATAAGTGGGATAAGGCATCGGATACCCATGGGCCACTCGGGGGAAAGTATACCTAAGGTACCAGGAGCCTGATGGCCATGGAGCAGAGCCAAAACCCGAGCTAAACATGGCTAGACACGACCCAACATGAGAGAACAACCTCACACTGGCCGCACATAGCCACACTACAGCCCTCACTCCCTAGTCTCCTCCTAGGAGATACAAGAGCTACCATCGAAGAGGAATATGAAATCTAATAGATGTTTAGGTGGTGTTATTTTTGTCGTTAATAGAAGTAGACTATTCACAATGAAAACTCAACTACCATGTCATTGAGAAGTGTTTCCCATGTAGATTTTTCTGAAAGAAAAAAGCTAGATGCTTTTAGAGAGCTTTTAGAATACACGATTCTAGGCTAGGTTAGGAGATATAAATAGACACCTTTGGTTTAGTTCTAGGATAGGGGAAAGAAAGTGTTCACGTCAATAAAGAGACACCTTTTGTGTTGGTTTTAGGATAGGGGAAAGAAAGTGTTCAGAGAGAAGTAATGCCAAGAAAGAGAACTTAGTCTAAACCAAAGCAAGCGGGTAGCTCTTGCTATATAATAATTTTTGTTTATAAAGTGTTCAAGTTTTGGGATCAAAGCATTCTTTTTTGTTGTATTTTGTATCTTTTTGCATATGTGTGTAGCTAGAGGCCCACTGTCTTTTTGGCAATGCACTCCCTTGACAATAAAACTCTCAAGTAAGACACTCTAGCCTCTCCCTAACAGTGTGGGTGTCTTTTAGGTCATGTACTTAATAGCCGCCTCGAGATTGGGAACGTAAAATTCAAAAGTCAACATAGCTTCTTGGCCATATAGTGACCTAAGCGGCATATGTTGTGCAATGACCTTGAAAGTTATCTTGAATGCCCATAGTGCAGCTGGTAAACAAGTATCCTAGGAAATCCCTTTGGTATGTACTATGGTAGTGAGAATGTAATTTAATCTTTTGTTAGGATTCTCAGCTGGACCATTGCTTTTGAGATAATAAGTAGTGTATCTCCGATGTATGATAGAAAACTCATCCATTGCAAGAACAAACATGTTTTCCTAAGTCATCAAAAAGTCTATAGACCTTTGTAAATTTAACACAATTGCACCTGGCCATAAAATCAATTCTAAAGAAATTTGTGTTGTAAACCGAATTCTTATTTGTCCAACCAATGATTACAATTGTTGTGGTGTTCATGGTGCCCTTAAACAACATCAAAACATTCAATAAACCTAGTCTTGGGAGTACCCATTCTAAAAGTGTCATTTTAAAAATCATTCTGCAAAAATTATTTCTTTGTGTCATATTTCATCAAGTATCCTCTTCCTTCCATACATTCCCAACATCAATTGCATTCCAACATAGCTACATGTCAATAAATAGGGGCACTCCTCTCTTTTCCTTTAGTATAACTTCTTGCTTTCCCTATGCTATTACAAGCTAAAAAGGATGTAAATTGAGCCATTGGGTGAGGTGAGAGAGATGAGTTTTTTCAATAATGGTGTTGCTTCTTCATCAATACATGCTTTAAGAATGCTAGTATCTACCTTGAAATCTTTGCAGTTTGCATATATGGTCATGAAAGTTCTAGGCTCATCAAACTTGAATTCGATAAGAATACCCATCACGATGTTTGTGAAGCTGTTGAATTTAATCATAGCAATGACCATAGATTGAGCTAAGACATAGATGAAAGTCGGTTGGATTATTGGGGAAGAGAAGCTCCAAATGGTTCACATGGTCAAACCATGTGATACTAGATTCACGTGAAGCTTTGGGATCCAACACTTTAAGTAGGCTCTACGGACATTCCACACAAACTTAGTTAGTAGTCTAGATTGCTCTTAGAAAATTGAATAGCACCTTTGGTTCTAATGTAAAGCTTGGCATTAGATGCACCTTTCAATGGGTCTAGAAATTTTAGATTTAAAGAGGCCACGATGAGCTCCCCTTTGTTGAGGAAATGCACTCCTTTTGAGAATTTTGAGCCTACAATATTCCACCATAACAAGAGTTAAGTTAGCTAAAATATCCAAGTCTCACTCTAAATGTGAGCCAAGAAGAATTTGTTAGTCAAAACCCAAATTTGGTGGTCAACACTAAAAGATTCAACCACAATCTTCGTAAACCTTGGAAACCTTTGGGACCATTTCCAATAGGGTAGCTAAACTAAAAGTGCATAGGAAGGATAAACACCACATAGTTTCTAAGGTTATATTGTTTTGCCAATGCCTTGACCTTGGAAATTTACAAAAATCACCTCCCTTTAGCTTTTCCCTTGGTGAAAAAAACACCTCACTCTCAAAAACCTTGGAGTGTTTACTCCCTTGCTTTGTTATGGCTTAAGTTTGTTGGTGGGAATCCCTCATTTCTTATAATACTTGGGGGTGGCATTCATTTCCTCCCCATCCCTCTCTCCCTTGGTATCTCTCTCCCAAGTCACCCACTTCCTTCCTCTCTGTGGACTTGGGTTTTGGAAATCTTGCTTACCATATGAGTTGAGATTGTCTTGTGACAAGATTTGGGCTTCTCTGATTGGGATTGGTATGACATGGTCCATTGCCAAGTAAATACTATTATGGATAAGATAGGTACATTTATTATTCAAGTCCTCATTACGACCGATAGTCATTTATGATCGGTCGGTCAATGTGTATTCATTTTTAGCATTGTAGAATCTTTAAATAAATACGTGCAAGAGAAAAATGCTCACTTTGGCACGGGGGGAGATTGCACCCAGTGCTCGTGTCCTTCTTCTCTCCTTGGATCTCTTCTCTCTTGCCGTGTCGGTGAAGCACTCCACTCTACGAGGTGCGTCAACACGTCCTCTCTACTCTCTCTCCGATCTCGTGCAATCTTGAATATGCGCTATCGTATTTTCCAGGTATACAAATAAGTCGATTTTATAGCTTGCAGTATGTTTTTTTTATTGTTTTGCAGGGCTCTCTGTGCCTCGGTTTGTAGCATTGGTATCAGAGCGCGGACTACGCTCAAACGATTGAAGATTTCAATAATTAAAAGCTAAGTGCAATTACACAATGTTATTTTGCTTCATCTAATTTTATTTTCTTATTACTTCTTGATGAGCATGATTCCTGTAAATGTTTAAATTCTCAAGGCAATCAATAAAAATCTCTCATCAAATTATGATGAGGAAGAGTAATACGGATCAGATAGTTAGAATCATGATATTTAATGTAGAAGGATCTATAATAATGGCATGTTTGATTAATTCAAATCTTTAAGTTTGCTCCTACTGGGTCTACACAAGAAACTCAATTAATTTGTCACTGAGATTCCAAGGAATCTTCAAATTCGAAGCCAAAAGGAGCCTCCTTTTGCTATCAGGCACTCTAGCCGCTTCCCCTTTGTCAACATCGCTCCTTCTGTGCACGCCTTCACTGCGCAACGTCAACCTTTGCTTCACTATCTGCCTCGCCTTTGCCAGAGAGGTGTCTGCCATCCGCTACTCATCTTGGCGAAATGCCGTCTCTCTCAGTTCGTCTCGCCTCAGCCTGAGGGTGCACCTCCACCCTCGCCTTTGCACTTTGATTCCCCCATCTCCCTTCCCTCGCCATGGCAGCAATCCTCTCTCTCTCTCTCTCTCTCTCTCTCTCTCTCTCTGTGCGCCTCTACTTTCTGCGTCCAATGCTACTCTACCATCCTTCGGCTCAGCCTTGACTGCCTCTAGCTGCTATGTCTTGCCCTACTTTGCCAGGAGAACGCATTGTCCACTGCCCGTTGTCGTGAATGCACTAGAATCACCCCCACGGGAAAGTGCCTCTCAGGCCATTCTGTCAGACACAGAGAGATTTTCTCGCAGGCAGAGAGCTGCCCTTTGGGGCTCCGAGCCTGCCTTGCCACTTCCCTCTGCCAGTCGTCTGTTGCAACTGCATCATCCCCGGCACCTCCACGATCACCTCATCATCATCACCCTTTGCAGCTGTGCTTCGAAAACCTTTCCTTGCAATGGAGATAGCCTGTGGAAAACACACACACACACACACACACACACACACACACACACACACACACACACGTCCCGTACCTCCTCATCCTACTACCGGCCCTCGTTAGCATTGACCTTCCGCACCTTTGAAGAGCTGCATGCAATCACCAATGGCATGATGCAGCCCTGCTGTGTACCTCCCCCCAGCATCGACTGCAGGAAAAAAACCTCTCTCTCTTACGATAGTTTCCTACTACGTGTAAAATTCCCTTCTTCCTCTCTCTCTCTCTCTCTCTCTCTTGCCCCTCCACGTGTCATCGGGACCCCTTTTTCCCTCAAAGGCATGGCAGAATCTGCCGTTGATTCCCTTTAATCAACCCAAACACAAAATTGGCACGGCCTACTAGGGTTAATTTCCTTGAGAGTGTGATAAAAATTTGAGTGCATACAAATTGGAGATCATTAAGACCTAATAGGTAAGGGATTTTAACGTTCATAGGGAAAGAGAAGTAGAAGAAGAAGTTGAGGTGGTATGGTGTGGAAATAATCCTAGGAGACCTTGAGGTGGTAACCTTTGTAACCTCGCCTCCTTTGAATCTCAAAGAAGAAAGATCGATTAAAGTCTGTAGGACACTCACACGCACCTAACACACAAGAGTTTTGGGGGCGGCTTTAGATTTGCAATGGCGGTAATTGTCAAACCACCACCCAACATGTCTGTGTTTGTGGTTGTGTTCGTCCAATTGAATCAACCCCAGTGCAGTGTCCGACAGTAGGTCGCCTATATAGAGGGAGCATGTCCCCCCTACATTCTATCAAAGCTTGCATGGAGGTGCTCACAAAACCCTCCTTTGCTCTCTATCCCTCTTAGCAACCAATATCGCTTTTCACCTACCATCACACAGACCATCCTATCATCAACCAATTTGCTACCATTGGGTCGCTTTGCAAGCCTACGGGCTCCATGCAATTTGGCTACCAACTCACGGCCTCACATCAACAACCTCAAAATGGCAACTCCATGCAACAAGGTGGCCACCAACCTCAATCAATTGTGCACATGGCAAGCCACTCATTAGTTTGACATTTGGTCTAGAGATCGGCAAATCATCCACATAGAGAATGACAATGAGAAGTACATCACCCTCACGCTTTACATACAATGTGCTTTTTGTTGGACTATTACGAAAGCTTCGTTTGACCAAATGAGTATCAACTTTCTCACACCAAGCGCGAGGAGATTGCTTCAACCCATATAAAGATTTCTTACATTTGCACACTGTATCCTCTCATCCTTTCTTGACAAAATTGTGAGGCTACGTTACACAAACTTCCTCAAATATGTCACCAAAATGAGTTGCCAATGTACATTGAAAATGCACAGTAGTCATACGACAAGCGAGAGCAAAAGTCTCCTCATAATCTATGCTTTTTTGTTGCATAGCTCTTTCTCACATTTTTCATCGGTTTTTCTTTCGTTTACCATGGTTTGCAGCTAGCTAGTCTTGATTTTCAATCGGCTCAAGACTAAGATGAGGCAGTCCTTTCCCAAACACTGATACCAGTTTAATTCAACCTAACAATTTTATCACTTTCTTATTGTTTTTGAAAGCCATCGTGACCCTTTCACTTGTTTTTCAGAAATCATAATCTTTTCTTGCAATACCACATGTTTTCAAATACTAGAGTCACTTTCTATTCTTTCCTCTCACAAAGAAGCATTTATTGTGAAACTCTTCTCAATGGCCTTCTGTGGGCCATAGTGAATTTTCACCTTGTTTAATATATTGATTGGTAAAAGAGTCATTTTATTTAAGGACTTCACCAAGATTCATTTCATTGGATTTTCTATTATTTTTTCGTTATTAAATCTAAAAAAAATTACCAAAATTTGTCAAAACTAGTATATCCCTCATATGTTACCAAAAGTCTCTAAAATGCCCTTCAGTTTCTCAAAAATTCCCAAAATACCCCTCAATAACCTTGCAAGCAGAAGTAGAAGATGATAGAAGTAGGATTCAAATGGTCGTGGTCTCTTAAGTTGAAAGTATTCATCATGTTTATACACATATGCTGTTATTTTTGAGCCATTGGTAAATAATTTTATTTAAGACACTTAAAGATAGAAATTTATTATCATAAAGATTAAGAAATGCAAAAATTGGGGCAAATCCAATTTTCTTTTCATTTTATTTTGTTTTCAGACGATAATATGCAATGTGCACCTTTCACCTTATTATCTAAGTTGTGCCCTTTTCTAATATATAAACCATTTGTGATTATGTAAGTGTAATGAATAATATAATATATATTATATATGAAGCAACTTAAATTTTGCAAGGAAGAAGAGACCCTCCGTATGTCACTCACTGCTTCACTTAAGAGAAAACCTTATAAAATCTCTTATTTCTTTGAAGCTTGGCATGTTGGTATATACTCTACCTACTCAGTCTAAATGCTCTCATTAAGTGGAATCTCGCCAGATCCACTAAAATAACCCCTCTCTCTCTCTCTCTCTCTCTCTCTCTCTCTCTCTCTCTCTCTCCTTTTACATCTCTCCTATGTCTTCCCTCGCGTGCTCAGCAACTCCATCACGATTGAGGGCAGACCCCCCCACCGCCTGGTTCTGAACAGCAGCTCGTTTGGCCTACACATGCAAGGTGGCCTCCTCCTTGAACGCAATGGCTTGCACTTGCTTTCTTTGCACGAAAGAGATTCAGCTTACCTCGTGACCCTCCTGCTGGCACCTTCGTACGCACAATAATGAGATACTAAAGATAAAGTTTGATAAGAAGGCCAAAAACAGGAGCACAAACCTGTCCATGCAGTGCAATGGAAAGCTTGTCCCTTTCCACTTCCCTGCCTTCGCAGCTCCGCCCTCAACTTCATTGCTGCGCCTGCCCCTTTTGTCCTCCTTCGGAATGTAGAGAATAGAAAACCATTAATTAGTTTGCCTCCTAAGGAGAAATACCGTGCTTGTTGCCACGTAACCAATCCTTTGCATACACAAGAAAGCGGGCACTTGCAGTCGGGCCATCAAACAACGACATCAGGACCAGACCCAACACACACACACACACACACACACACACACACACATTTGACTATTTGAGTGCATGCGTGCACGCGCGCACACACACACACACACACACACACACACACACACACACACACACAGAGTGACATTGAAAGAATAACTGCAAGTGTTTTCGAATTTATATCCATAGTCTTGAACTCAAGGGCACATTTTGTGTGTGTGTGTGTGTGTGTGTGTGTGAGGGGGGGGGGGGGGGAGAGAGAGAGAGAGGAGGAGGAGGAGGAGAAGGAAAGATATTCCAACATAGTTGGAAAAATCCCAAAGATTTCAAAGTTGCACTTGATAAATCTTGAACTCTAGTTTTGGAGGGGAGGTGTGGAGAGAGAGAGAGAGAGAGAGAGAGAGAGAGAGAGAGAGAGCATAGAAGGAGTCATTAGACTCGGCATCATTATGCATTTTCGTTGCACATTAAGAAAATCAAAAGCATATGGGTCCCACGTCAGGCAAGTAAAGGACCTAGGAGGGACCCATCAATGCTGTTGATAGAGGGTATATAGGTGAGCCCTCTATTTGCTTCACCTATTACAATTTAAAATTTCTTGGAGAGAGAGAGAGAGAGAGAGAGAGAGAGAGAGAGAGAGAGAGAGAGTACCTACTTAATTATGTGTGTTTGAGAGTGAGAAAGTCCATACTTTTGTACAAGATGGTACAACTGCCAACCAATATGTATAGAGGAAGATTGGAGGAGAGAAGCCTCTATCTCTTCCTTGTAATGAGTGTGTGTGTGTGTGTGTGTGTGTGTGAGAGAGAGAGAGAGAGAGAGAGAGAGAGAGAGGTGGGGGATTGAAAAATAGTAAAAGGAACAATAGCACGAGGTCTTACGATCTATGCTACAAGCCTTTGACTATTTGAGTTCGCGTGCACACACACACACACACACACACACACACACACATAGTAGAACAACCGCAAGTGCTTTAAAATTTATATCCATAGTCTTGAACTCAAGTGCACATTGTGTGTGTGTGTGTGGGGAGGAGGGAGGGAGAGAGAGAGAGAGAGAGGGAGGGAGGGAGGAGGGGGAGAAGAAAAGATATTCCAACATAGTTGGAAAAATCCCAAAAGATTTCAAAGTTGCACTTGATAAATCTTGAACTCAAGTTTTGGAAGAGAGAGAGAGAGAGAGAGAGAGAGAGAGAGAGAGAGAGAGCATATGATAAAAATAAACAAGGGATGATACACACAAGGTGAACACAACTTTTGTGTGGTGTGTGTGTGTGTGTGTGTGAGAGTGTGAGAGAGAGAGAGAGAGAGAGAGAGAGAGAGAGAGAGAGAGCTTCATTGGAAAATCGTTGATAGAAATTATGTATTATCTGATGAGTGTTGAAATTAAGAGCTGTTACAAGTGACCTCAAAGATCTAGCCAATAAGTCTTCTTTGACCCAAGAAGTGTGTGTGGAGAGAGAGAGAGAAAGAGAGAGTCTTCTATGATCTTCATCAAAGGTGACCCTATAGCATATTTGAGTGCATGCAATGGTGCATAAGTCCACCTTAATTCCTTTGTCATGTTGGTTGGTGCTATCTTCATTTAGTAGATTGAAAAATGTATTATTATATATGATAAAAACTTTATACGTTAATGGAGCATCATTGTATATGACATGAACATAAATCCAACATTGATCTTTTTGTGTTTTGGAGCACAGGTTAGTTTCATAAGAATGAAGGCCATGTTTATTTTGTGCCACAACAACGGATGGGTCAGATACTAGTTTTATATTAAAACACAACAAAAATTTTATATGATTAAGCACTCATTGAAATTCTATCTGATTGTAGGCACTCATTGAAACTTTAGAAAGTGGATCACATTTTACTCAAGGCCATAAGCTCCACCTACAACTTTAAATGTATAAAGGCGCAAAATCAATGTGCATCATATGTTTTGACTGCTCTCTTGTAAAGACTATACATGGGCAAGAACTAAAACATGTAGAAACAAGTGAAAGAATCACGTGGCTTTCTAAAATACTTGCTAAAATCATTAGGTTGAGTTTAAGTAGAATCGGTGTAGAAAAATGCTTTACATAAAGAACCCACTAATGTTGAATCATGGTTATCACTCATCTATCAATATACATATGTATTGAATATATATATATATTTTTTCATTTTTAAATACTCTAGCTTCCACCCATCAATTTTACTATCAATTTTACTTTGGATAGTTTCTCAGCCCATGCTTAATGGGCTTGAGATTTTTTTTAAAGACATGTACTTTTCTACTCGAGGTTGCTTACTACTCTCTAATCAATACTATACATGTGCAAGAACTAAACACATGTAGAAAAATACTTGACATAAAGAACCCACTAATGTTGAATCATGGTTATCACTCATCCATCAATATAAATATGTATTGAAAATAATTTGTTTTTCAATATTAAATGCTCTGGCATCCACCCATCAATTTTACTTCGGGATAGTTTCTCGGCTCATGCTTAATGGACTTGAGCATTTTTTAAAGACATGTATTTTTCTACCTGAGGTTGCTTGCTAATCAAAATCAGAACTACCCTACTATAAGCTCTACAAGTAGGCTACAAACATGTTTAGATGTCAAGACGATTATAGCAAGCAAGTGCTTAGAAGGAATGACGCTCAAGGTAGCTTATTTTAATGTTTCCTTGCAAAATTAATATTGAAGTAACCAATAATATCCACCTCGGAGGAGACACGTAAGTTCTTGATTTTGGGATTGATATTGACTCCATGGAGATGGGGATGTCTTTCAAAAACATAACAATCGATGTGCACATATGAGACTTGAA
Source organism: Adiantum capillus-veneris (assembly GCF_014529385.1). Lineage (NCBI taxonomy): Eukaryota > Viridiplantae > Streptophyta > Polypodiopsida > Polypodiales > Pteridaceae > Adiantum > Adiantum capillus-veneris. The sequence goes on along the minus strand of NC_140951.1, from coordinate 36,702,829 downwards.
AATAATCATTTATGATTTGTTTGCATTTGTAAAAGAAAAGAGGATCACAATTTACTACCATAGCTCTTTAAATAGTCTTCTTTTGTTGCAAAAATTCATATCAAATAGAGGCTAATGTTTTGAAGGGCAGGAATCCCTGCCATGCACCATAAACAAAGGCTTAATCAGCAACATTAGATCGATCATGAAGAATGATGAGTCTGGGCTTTAGAATAAGAGGGATTTAATCATTGAGCTTTGATTGGTTGTTTGAACATTCATCCTTGCTGATCGATTCAAATGGGACCAAGTGATCCGTTGGCGCGCACAGATGTACTTTGTCACCTTGCATGGGAGTTGTGCGATTTGTCCCCCCCAAAAAAAAGGAGAGACTTAATCGTTGAGCTTTGGCCAACTTATATTTATCGTCATCGAGGTAGTTTAAATAAGGACAACACTATGTCCTTATGAAATATTTGTGGCATATACTTTAGTGAAGGTTCTTATGGACCCTTGTTAAAGTTTTCAAGCTTCTTGGCTTGTGCAATTTTCTCTTGCTTTACATCTATACATATATAATGGGGGAGGGTTTCCGGCCCCCCTCCCTGCCATGTGGCGATAGTTCTTTGCTCCGGCCAGTGGTGTCTGTAGCTTGATAGCATAGGTCACACACACACACACACACACACACACACACACACACACACACACACACACACACACACACACACACACACACACACAGAGCATTGCCTGAGTTGAGTCTCTTTGCATAGCTGAGGGGGGAGAGAGAGTGCCGGTGACCTAGAGGAGGGGGATAGTGAGAGAGTGCTGTCGATCGAGAGAGAGAGAGAATCGGTGGCCTGGAGGAGGGCCCCCCACATAAGCAGCATGCACATAGGCAAGTCCTCCGAAGACACAACGTTCATTCTTTGGGTCTCGACTCCCCACATTGAGAGAGAGAGAGAGAGAGAGAGAGAGAGAGAGAGAGAGAGAGAGAGAGAGAGAGAGAGACATGAAGAAGAAGAAGAAGAAGCAAATTTCAATGTCCTAGGAAACCATCCCAAGAAGAAGCAAATTTTAACGTCCTAGGAACCATCCCAAGAGTCCTTAAAGATCTATCCGATGAGGAGAGTTGAACTCAAGACTTGTTATTCAAGTCGGCAAGTCTTAGAAGACACATCGTTCATTCTTAGGGTCCCCACACATTGAGAGAGCGAGAGAGAGAGAAAGAGAGAAGAGCGTGTCGACCAGTGTTCGAGAGAAATTAATTTCACAAACATACAAAATTCCCTTTACGATGGATTCAAAGAGGAAATTTTGAAAAAATGATCGGCATTTTTTACAATTTAACTTTAATTATTTTGAAATTTTTAAGCGAATTCGTTCCTTCTTCCCCTCCTTTCAAGCTGACATGGCGGTCAGTTGGCAAAAGGTGATTTGCTTCCTGATATGCGCATTGGACAGCTACATGGATGCGCAAGCTCCCTCGTCCACAGTATGTGGGCAAGGGTTGAACCTCAGGTTCCACAATGTAAGGCCTGTGTCACACGTCCACTTGGACGTGTGTATAGTTGAATTGGAGAACGACTATTGGCAGAGGAGATGTCTACTGTTGTGCCCAGTGAGATGGCTTGATCCCCTCGCCCATCCCAGACACTCGATGGAAATGCAGAAGATATAGCGTACGAACAACATCGACAAGGCCGAATCCAACGTTCATTCTTTGGGTCCCCACACATTGCGACTCCTGACCGGGTGTTGTCTCTTGGAATGCACTAATTGTGGGATACGTACAATTGGGGCAGGGCCAAGAAGCTTTGTCCTATTTTCAACACAGATGTGAAGTGAGGGTGTCTCTCCAAATGCAATCACATTCGCTTGCATCTTGTAGGCAAACATGGTATGAGAAGGGGGAGATCATATGTGGCATTACACAACATGCTCATATGGGCAATCAAATTCACCATGATATTGATAGACTGGGGTTGTTGAGAGAAAATGTTGTGCTTAGCACCACCTTGGTCGACATATATCAATAAATGCAGTGCACTTCATAAAGCAAGGGATGTCGTCTCTTGGAATGCAGTAATTGCGAGATATGCCCAATTGGGGCAGGGCCAAGAAGCTCTATGCTATTTTTGACACAAGTGTGAAGCGAGGGTGTCTTTCCAAATGCAATCACATTCACTTGCATCTTGAAGACAAACGTGGCATGGAAAAGGGGGAGATCTACGATGAGACATATGTAGCTTCGTCGGCACTCTATAATGGGGGGAGGAAAGGCAAGTGTCAAGGTCACAAAGCTCCGGACTATTTTCAACAGATGCAAAGAGAGGGCATCTCTCTAAACACAATCACATACACTTGCACCTTGAAGGCATGTGGCATTACACATGAATTCATGATCATATTTTTATCTCTTTTAGAATGATACAAATACTTCTCTAAGATTGCAATCCTCCAAATACCCTGTTCTCATCTTCTTATCATGTGCTTCCACACACACACAACACACACAATCTTCATCGCAGGAGGGCATATTAGCGTAAACCTGTAGACAACCTCCTTTGCTATTTGAAAGGTAATCCCTCTGTATCTTCCCTGCCCTATCCCCTAACCCATTAGACTACGTGCACACATATGCAACCACACACACACACACACACACACACACACACACACACACACACACACACACACACACACACACACACACACACTCTTTTAAACATGACAATTTTTAACCTTGGTAGGTGAGAAGCTTTCTATCTCATTCCAAATTCTGGTTTGGATTCCCCTATCACACCCTTGAGCCTCTTTTGACGAGACTCTCACATGTATATAGTATATATATCTTCCTCGGCACATAGTCTCTAATGATACTTGCATACACTTTGATATCTATCTCAAGATTGTATTGGTTGAATTGGATATTGAATCTTGATGCATCAAGGAATTTGACATACACATAAATTTTATATAAATTACTTACTCGGCATAAAATGTTCGAATTCTCTACGAAGTAATTTCCATATAACTACCCCACCTACCTTCCCTATGGTCCTAGTTGTCTAAAGCCTTGTTTTGCACTTGGTAGATAAAAACAAATGTTCATTTACTTCTCACGTGCATGCATCTACACACGCACACACACCCTCCACAAGACTCGCAAGGAGGTTTTTTAAAAATGGGACCTCAGTGTCTCTCCCTATCTTCATTTTGTAAACCTTATCGTTAGCGGTTTTTATTTCTGGCTATGCATGCTCATCATTTTGGTAGCACCGTGTTCTCTGTGATAGCCTTGTACACATTGTGCTCTGTGAAGCCGTGGATGCACTTTACTTGCCTCTTCCTTACCCGGTCTCAGGGTTTTTAGAGATCGCCATCTCCACTTGCCCTAACCGACTCAGCTGATGCATGAAGATTGTTCAACACACACATACTCTCTCTCTCTCTCTCTCTCTCTCTCTCTCTCTCTTTGACGTAGAGAGGACCTTTTGAGAGGGCTTGGCAACACTATACGAGCACTATGTACACGAACAAACACACATGATCAACATAGATGTTATTTCCTTCAATAGACAAATGAAGGAATACATCACCCAATGTTGGAGCTCTAGAGCCTCACAAACTCATACCAATTTCTTTCTCAAACCTCAGGCTCCGGAATCATCGTCCAATTTCCAACTTGCCCCCTTGGACACAATTGGATCTACATTCAGGTAGGTGTTTATGCACCTACTCAATACATTGGTTTTGTAAAAATGCTGATTTTAAATGGTTTTATATGATTTTAAATGATATGACAAGAGCTTGTTATGAAATATGACAAGTAAAATTACTCATCGATAGTTATGAGATACACTGGTAATGTTATGCATAAGAAACACATGTATGGACCTGCATCCTATAAGTAGCAACATCCTATAAGTAACATACTGGATGTCTTTACACACACACACATAGAATTCCAAGCACACATACCACACCCACATCATGGTTTATCAGTTATGTGATTACAATCTGTGATGAGCTGATCATATCCGCATGTAGCATTTTCAGCTTGCACTCCCCTCGCATATGCATAGTCGTCAACTAATAACCTTGACCTGCCCCCTTGTAGGTGCTTGATAATAGCCTATAAACAATGTCATTTAAACTCTCTCTCTCTCTCTCTCTCTCTCTCTCTCTCTCTCTCTCTCTCTCTCTCTCGTAAGCGCACACATACATCGCCATGCAAGCGGGTCAACTCGTTAGTAGCTGAAAACGGTTTTGACTAATTAAAGGATGACAGTAATCATACATAGCCTATGGTCCAAAATCCGGAGATGACATCAATAAACCTCTCTTTGCTGAATCACACATCTTGATCGGCATACAGGTGGGTGCCTGTGCAGCTACTCAGTACAATAGCCTATTTACCGGTATATATATGAGATTAATTAGGGTTGTAATATTGTTCAATTCTTATGGGTTTTGGCTTGTATTTCTCATGCAATGATACCTTTAAACCACAATGTAAGTATAGTTATGGTAGGCTGGCTTAACTCCTCATATAAAGATCATTTTGAAAATGGTCCTACAGACATGTACTTCTATCTTTGTATGTAGAAACTCACTTTTGATGAAGGTAAGTATATAATGGTGAATTCACAATTGTAAAGTAACTTTTGATGCTATTGGATAAATGCATAATACTGGTTCTAAATGTTTTGAGGTCCCATTTGTGTGAATACATCTTACCTGATCTCTTGGTTTGTAGGTGCTTATGGACATAGTCGGTACATTTGGCTTGTGTGTATTCATGAACAAATGTAAGTAATCTTGAGTATAATGCTTGGTTATTGTAATTCTTAAGATTTTGTCTTTTGTATACATAAGAACTTGTAAATTCATCATGTACACATATACCCAGGCTAATCAACGCTCACTTGGAGATTGTCTTCTCAAGCCATGCCCTAGGGTTGTCTAAAAGATCCTTACACAGTCCTTTTATGACCTTCAATGCATAAAAGGAGTTTAAAATAATAATAAATGATACCCTTTTGAAAAAAAGTTAATTTAGACGATAGGTTTAGGGTAAAATATTTTTAAATAGGACATGGATGTATTTTAACCCTTTTAACTAAGACATCTCTACTCATAACTGTCCAAGTATACAAGAATATTGGAATGATACTTCATTCTCATCGTAAAGTGCAAAGATGAATCAAAGACTAAGACATTTTTGTGCTTTGTCGGTCCTTTCTCTAAAGCCGCCTGTCTTTTGAACTGATATGTTATGTTGTGTAAAAGTATTAGTTTAAAACAACATCTCTCTCTCTCTTACACACACACACACACACACACACACACACACACACACACACACACACACACACACACACACACACACACACACACACACACACACACACACACACACACACAATGAAGGAGGATTGGACGTTCAGCATGTGGATTTTCTCTTAGGAGTGGTTGTAGAGATGACCATCCTATACACATTTCCTATTCTCAAGTATATGAAGGAAGCAGATTCAGAATGCACGTAGGTGCATCTGCACCTACTCAATACATTGGCTTTTTTCAAAACAATAAGTGTTGCATCTACATTCAATAATGCATCAGATGATGGTCAGTTTATTTGCATTTGTATACAAGTGAAGAACAAGATTTATAGCATGAAAAGCAGTAAGACGACAATCTTAAATGAGTTGAGTGTAATAATGGTCTTTTTTTGGATGTATAAAACGATATTTTTGGAAGATTTTTTGGTTTCATATGCTACTCTTGGTTGTTTCAAAATGAAGTTAGGACTCAACAATGATTGGCTATTCAGTTTTTGCATGTGGATGATTGGTTATTCCATTTTTTGCATTTGGAATGGGTTTCACACATTGTCGCACTCGGTCACTATACTTGGTTGTGATTGCTTCATTTTTGACACCCACACACGTGTGTACACACACACACACACACACACACACACACACACACACACACACACACACACACACACACACACACACACACACACACACACACAAATATTGATTTACCTCTGTTTAACTAGAACGCACTTGCTAGCTAAGGCTAAAATATTTTCCTGGCTTGACCTAAGGCCTGCCTTGACATGACTACCCATAATGCTTGAGAAGATGACTTGTCTATGCCTCCCTATGGTTTTATGGGAGAATACCATGTATAGTTACCTAGTACCATCCTCAATAGGAGAATCTGGCTTATGCTAGGCTTGATTTTGCTGATGGCTATATTTTCGTGAGGATGATTAATAAAAAGCTTTTCTCAACGGTGATTCTAGACTCTTCTTGGATTAATCGAAAACCGATTTCATCCCTCCACTTGGGGCTTGGTGGTATGGGGTTGTACGTATACACACACACACACACACACACACACACACACTCACTCACTTGGTCATTAGCATTGGCTATGATTTATATCTTACTATATTCTTCTGATGACCTTACTAAAATCACCCTACACTCTCCTCAATAGGAGAATCTAGCCTATGCATGATGGAGCTGAGGGTTACAATGTCATATGGGTGATTTCCATGAGTCTGGACCTAATACTTCCCTCAATGGGTGAATTTGGCTTATGCTAGGCATGATGGAGGTGATAGATTTATTGTCTTGTGGGTAATTACCATAATTATTTTCCATATATTGTCCTCAATATGTAAATGTGGGCCCTTCCTCTTCTCTCTACTATAATATGATGGAGTTCATAGTTATTTTGTCTAGTGGGCGATTTAACCATGTGGGACCCTCCCCCTTGGTTGGGTTGAGTGGGTTCTTGGGTAATTATTTATGCCTTTAACTCCCCCAATGGCCAGCCCTTTCCCTGCTCTACCTAAGATATGCTACGATTATGCGCTCTCTTGCCCCCTTCACTTTTTGATTGAACTTTTAGACATCTCCTCTCTCTCTCTCTCTCTCTCTCTCTCTCTCTCTCTCTCTCTCTCTCTCTCTCTCTCTCTCTCTCTCTCTCTCTCTCTCAATATGCCAATGGGCTCGACCGAGTCTCCCTCTCCCTCTCTTGTGCTGATGCCATTCCTTCCTACCCATGCTTGGTGTATTGAGTGACGTATATGTCTTGCTACCGACCTCGGTTCCCGCACTTTGATGTGCCGATTGGCCTCCCCTTTGAGTGAAACAAACCGAGGATGCTTCGATGTTGGCTCCTAGCCAGAGTCCTCTCACAAGGTGTTGCATCCATCTATATAAAAGGTGAGGGCTCTTTGTTTCCCTCACTTAGCCTTGCAATACTTTTTGGTAGTGTGAGGTGAGGAGTGTTGTGCATCTCTTGCTGTGGCATAACATCGTCCACTTTAACATGGAGCTTGTTCAAAGTACTGTAGCTTCACAGGTTATTTTTTGTTTCAGTCATTTCTGTGCCTTTTGTTTGGTATCACCATTGCAGTAATGAAGACATGTCGTTTGGATATTAATGACGGTCATAATGTTTTCAAAAAAGACTTTAGTGTAAGGGTGCAAGCCATATTGTCCATGCGCCAGGTGCCACCCGTATCTAACTCTAACCTTATTCTTTAATACATACATCAATAAGGAGTAGTGTTGTTTTATCCACTACAACTCCACCCACACCGAGCGTACTCTCTCCTACACCTGCACTCCTACACCCACACTCGCATGCATCTGCTCTGCCTCACAAGTGGTATCACAACACGACGGCTCTCTCAAGTCCAACGATGGCATGTGAACGAGTTTTGTCTTGAGCTAAGGCTCAAAAGCCGCCTTACAACAAGTGGAAATTAAATAGTCCTAGTGAATGCTCGACAGTCTGCATGAAAGGAGGAATTTTGAAGCAAAGCGTTGATTTTCTAGAAGACCTTCGCAACAATGTGCTACAGTATAGCAACACAAAAGCGTTAAATTATTTAACGCAGGATTTTTAGCACAATGCTACTAGAACAAGGCAGAGTTGCATCAATTTTATCAGTGCTAGAGTAGCTTTATAGTTTAATGTTCTAACTCTATGGCAACAAGCACATCATTGGCCAAAATTACACTACACGAAAAAGCTTTAAATTTTCAACGCTAAAGCTTTGGAGATAGAGCAACAGAGAAAAAGAAACATCCTTGGCCTTCTTCTAAAAAACATACTCTGTGTGTGTGTGTGTGTGTGTGTGTGTGTGTGTGTGTGTGTGAGAGAGAGAGAGAGAGAGAGAGAGAGAGAGAGAGAGAGAGAGAGAGAGAGAGAGAGAGAGAGAGCAGAGACATTACAAATTCTTTGACATCGGCATCCCATTTGCGGCTCCAAATATCCAACATCCATTCTCTGACATCGACACACATCGAGCTTCGACATCTACTCTACATATCGGCATCGTCACAGTTTTTTGGCATCTACTCTAGCCGCTCTCAAGTTTTCCACATCGACCCTACTCGATCTCAGTGTTCGGCCCTCAACTCTCATTAACATCTCCGGCATCATCTTCTACAGCTACAACATCTTGGACATTGGCTTTTACGGCATCGGCATCACTCTCAGACACATGCATAGTTTTGGATGTATGCCTTTTGCGGTTTCTTGATGCATACACCTGTGGATTTTACTTGACTCCACGATTTCCTCCGCAAGATAGAATATTATTGTTTGATTTGTGGGACACAGACAATAACTACTCTCTATGCTAGGGGTCTCTTGAGAGATGGGATTTCCTGAGCACACTTCTCGGAGGTGTAGATTCGGCATCGACATTACAAGTGGTGTTAGCATTGAAGATCCGATTGTGGACCATTTTTCGGTTGAGGCGTAGCATTCTACATTGACATTACAGGTGGAGTTTTATAGGTTTACAAGTTTGGAAATACGCACAGGTACAACGCCTTTCAAGCATTTTTGGCAGTCATTTTGGTAGCAGTTTCTCTACGGACTGTTATGTATGGACGGATGCATACTTTTTTGAGCACACACGATGCCATTGAGATCTTTTGAGAGAAGATATCTCCGCAGGGATTTGTTTACTGCATGCATATTTTTTTTTTGGCATCTGTTTGTGTGCAATTTCTTATGCACGTTAAGTTGCAATTACTACCTATTGTAATTTGTGTGGAGCATTCTTTGGCGATCTTGGTAGTTTTCCCCGGCTGTTTCTGAGACTCGGTCCTAAAGAGGCATTTTTGAGAGTGTGGCTAGTCTTGAGTCTTCTTTAGGCTTTGGAGTGTCATTTGTGTGAGTTTTTCTTGAGCTGGGGTGTTCTCAAATGTTGAGACACTTTCGAGGATATAGGTTGCTGGAGTACCCCTCTTTTGGTAGTGGACACTTTTGCTTTTGATGTTGAGTTGGTGGTCACATGACAGTTGGCGATCACATGACAATTTTATACGTCATTCTTATGCCTAGTGGTTGCTTTTGTCACTTTATGCATTGATTTTGCCTTGTCGGGTTTGAGATTTTGCTTCCCATATAGAGGAGACTCTGTTGGATTTTTCCCGTTAGTCGACCATATGCGTTCTTGCCACATTTGATTTCTTACAACCAATGATTTTGCTACACTTTGTCTTGGATTTCAGTTCCTATTCTAGGGAAAACTCTGTCAAAATTCTCCCATCAATTTTATGCCCAATAAATATTTGGTCATTTTTTTCTTGAGTTATGGCTGATATTAGCGCTTCAGAAAGGGAAGACTACTACATAAAGAAATTTGATGGCACAAATTCTACAATTTGGAAGCAATGTATGCTTGATGTCTTGGTCAACAAGGTCCTGGTAGTGCCATTGAAAGAGCGTAGAGAGAATGCTTACACTGATGATCAGTGGGAAGAGTTGGATACTGTGCCATGGCCACAATCAAATTACATCTTGGCAAAACCATATTCTTCACAATTATGGACAAGGCTATATCATGAAATTTTTGGGAATCTCTATGCGCAACTTGGGATGGAAAGAGTGATTCTAAAAAAGTTTTCTTGATGAAGAAACTTATGCGTTTGAATATGAAGGAAGGTAGCAATGTTAATGCACACTCGAATGAGTTCAATAGCACATTTTCTCAGCTGACATCAAAAGGGTTGGGTTTTGATGATGAAATGAAGGTCATTTTCTTGTTATGCTCTTTGCCTTCTTCTTATGATACATTCAATACTGGATTAGTAACTCTACAGGCAGGCGGTAAACTGAAGTTTAGTGATGTTACTAGTGCATTGCTCAGTAAAGAGATTAGATGTCAGTCTCTCGATAAAGGTGGGCATGGAGATGTATATATGGCAAGTGGCCATAATTTCCATAGGCAAAGAGGTGGACGTAGTCGCAGCGACGGTCGTTGATAGGATTGTAATGATCACCATAATCATAGCAAGAGTCAAGGCCGCTACTTGAAAAATATAGAATTCTACCATTGCGTAAGAAAGGCCATTTAAAGAAAGATTGTCATGTTTTGTAGTGTGAAAAGGGCAAAGCTATTGTGAAGTCTGACACTCCAAAGAGCAGTGTAAGGATAGAGGAGATCAATGTGGTTGAATGTCCACCTCTAGAGATTGTTCTTGACGTGTAGCACCTGTTAGATGTGCTTGTTTTCACTTCCAATTTGAGTTTAGATGCATTATTGGCTCTTGATGAGTGTTATGTGCAAAATTGGATCATTGATTCATGTGTCAGTTTCCATGTTACTCCCCATAAGGAATGGTCCTCCAGATATACTGTGATGCATGGTTCAATCAAGCTTGGAGATTCCTATCAGCTTGATATATGCGGTATGTGAGATATCAAGTTATGCATAAAGAATGGCACTGGACTTATGATTCTAGAGTCAAACATGTTCCTAAACTGACTAAGAGTTTGGTGTCAGTTGGTCAGCTTGATGCTCTAGGCTATACTATTGTTTTTGGCAATGGTTCTTGGATGGTGCATAAGGAAAATTTGGTTGTCATAAAGGGTCACAAATCTGGTTCATTGTACTCTTTATATGTTTCTTCAGTCAAAGAGATTTCTATCTATGTAGCCAAGAAACCTTCTACTGAGTTGTGGCATAGCCGGCTGGGCCATATGAGCCAAAAAGGAATGAAAATCCTTCAATGTTGAGGCTACTTACCTGTGTTAAACTAAACTAATTTCAATTTATGTGAGCATTGTATCTATGGCAAGAAAACTAGGCAAACTTCCTCACCATTAGATCAAGAGTATGACTCTACTCAAAAGGTGTGGGTCTACCTCTTGAAGGGGAAAGACAAAGTGTTTTCTACTTCAAAAAATTCTTAACCATGGTTGAGAACCAAGTTGCTAGAAATCTCAAAGCTTTTTGAACTAACAATGGTGAAGAGTTGTCTCCACAGAGGGATTCAATGATAGTTTACTACGCCGTACACACACTTGCTCCAAATGGCATTGCTGAGTGTATGAATCACACGATTCAAGAAAGAGTTAGAGCCATGTTATCTATGGCGAGTTTACTTCATGAGTTTTGGGGAGAGGATGTTATGACAATTGTACATATCATAAATAGATCGCTTAGTACTCCGTTGAATTCAAAATTCCATAGGAGATGTGGATGGGGATGGGAATGGAGGGAGATTTTGGAGGATCTTTTTCCAGATTTTGCTCAGCTAACAATTTTAAAAAAAAGCTTGCGTTGCTCCAAAATCAGTTTTTGGAGCGAGCCTTTTTTTAATCCCTCAATCTCTCTCTCTCTCTCTCTCTCTCTCTCTCTATATATATATATATATATATATCAATCTCCCTATGTCTCTCTCTCTCTCTCTCTCTCGTCCCTCCCTCGCCCCCCCTCTCTCTATCTATCTTATTCTCTCTATTCCAACTCCCTCTCTCTCTCTCTATGTGTGTGTGTGTGTGTGTATATGTGTGTGTGTCTATCTTTGTCTCTCTCTCTCTCTCTCTCTCTCTCTCTCGCTCTCTCTCTCTCTCTCTCTCTCTCTCTCTCTCTCTCTCTCTCTCTCTCTCTCTCTCTCTCTCTCTCTCTCTCTCTCTCTCTCTCTCTCTCTCTCCGCCCATTGTATTACCCTCCCTCCCCTCCCCTCCCCTTTCTCCAGTGTACGAGAAAAATCAATTTTCCAAACATACAAAATTCTTTTCGTTGATTTTTTCTAGAGGAAATTTCTAAAAATTAGGTTGTTTTTGTGGGTTTTACACTATTTTTTGTCTATTTTCCCCTTGCCCTCAATCGGCAGTTTTGAAATTGAAAATGACAGAATATTAAGCTCACACACACACACACACACACACACACACACACACACACACACACACACACACACACACACACACACACACACACACACACACACACACACACACACACACACACACATAGATAACTTACAAAATAGAAGGGTGCCACTTGCTATTTAATTGATAGATAGGTCCATCCACAACAAGAGACGTGAATACCATCCCATGAATCTTGCCTGTGATGCTCTTTCTTTGTTCTCTCTAGCACAAAACCACTCCTTATATACAACCTCTTTGCACTTTTGTTGTCTATTGCTACATGTGTGTATAGGTCACTTGTTTTAAAGCAACCATCCGTGCATGCTTGATTTATCTTGTGCCCACACCATTTCTCTGAAGATCTTTTGCAACATACACGTTGCTCAAATAGCCCCTTCGGTACTATCCTTCCACACCCTCGGGATGGATTCCACACATCGCATCAAGTTATCTTGGCATTCTGTTGAGATCTAGAGACCCTACTACCACCTGATCCTCAACTACTCCATCGGTGATTCCAGTTAACTTACATAATAAAGCTATCTTTTGGTCAATATCTGCAAATCTTGAAGGCACGGTAGATACCATAGAGGTGACTTTGCCAAACCTAGGTCTTTTACCCTCAACTTTCTCCTTTAATGCTTCAAGTTTGATTGCCGACAAGTATTGTTGGTGTTCCTAATAACAAAAATCAATTCTGTAAGTTTGTGGAAAGTTGTTGAATGAGAAGACATGGAGGTTACAACAGCCTGAAAATGAGAGTCAGAAGAAGCTTCAAACGCTTTGATTGCTAGGGCCTTAGTCACAAACGCTTTGATTGCTAGGGCCTTAGTCACAAACTGCGCTTCGTTGGTGGCAGCCAATTTTGACAATAGCAATGGAGGCGATGAGAGTAAGGTTGTGTAGCCCAGAGCCATAGGCTATGGCTTGCACTTGGCAGCCTATTCTATTGACCTCAAATGCATTTGGTAAGGATTTTGTGTGTGTGTGTGTGTGTGTGTGTGTGTGTGAACAACAACTTTCCATTTTCAATGAAACAAAGTGAACGTCTAGTAAATGACAAGGACGCAATCTAATCCCCTTACCTGAGAGAGGTATCAAATCACTCCGCAATGTCTTCTTGAGAAAGCGCATTACTTTGTGGTAATAACCAATGATTATTTGAGAAAGTGTGCAGTGAATGACAATCTAGCAGAGTCCAAGTATTAAGGTGTAGGGAATGGTCGTGCCCTGACCATCCCCATTAATCATGGGTGACCAGAAGAGGTTGGGAGCCGTGATTACGGGAATGGCCTCTGCACGACCATTCCTGATCGTTAATGGTTGTGGGAGAGGGGGGCTAGTACACCTACCTACAAAATGGGCGACACTCACAAAGCTGACCGTAGACTTCAATTTCCATGTGTTGATGTGGCAGCCCCTGCGTGAATCCAAGCTCCTACATTTTGCTTGCTGAGGTGTCCACAACAGGTGCAATTCTGCATGCTGATCTGGGAGGCGTCTTCTGGTCTGCAGGCCTGCATATTCCGAGAGCTGAGTTGGCTGCCATCCAAAGCAGTTGGTTAAGATTCTACAGGAGAATGGACAGAAGATCGATGGTGCAGATCAGCTGCCCCCCTCCCCACGACCTTGATGGTGTAGGGAATAATCACCTACTAACCATTCCTGTTAATCATGGGCAATCAGCGGAGGCTAGGAGTCCTAATTATGGGAATGGTCAGTAGGCGACCATTCCTGGCCGTCAATGGTCGTGGGAGAGGGGGCCCAACACAGTGACCTATAGAGGGTAACAGTCACAAAACAGAGGGGTGACAGTCTGAATTCTCCATGGTGATATGGCAGCTGCATAGTGAATGATAGGTTTTAGATTATGGCTGCTAAGATGTCCATCGAGGGTGGCATTCCCCTTGCTGATTTGGGAAGCAACGATTGGCTTCCATGGCTAACATTATCACTGCTGATGTGTCGTACGTCCAAGTGATGCAAAGCTGAATTCTGCAAAATAATTGCCAGCAAATGTTTGTCCCAAACTGCTAGCCCCCTCCCACAACCTTGACATGTAAGGAAAACCCCTTTTGGTAACTTAACATTGACCTCTCGTCTGCACACAAACGAGAGAGAGAGAGAGAGAGAGAGAGAGAGAGAGAGAGAGAGAGAGAGAGAGAGAGAGAGAGAGAGAGAGAGAGAGAGAGAGAGAGAGAGAGAGAGAGAGAGAGAGAGAGAGAGAGAGAGAGAGAGAGAGAGAGAGAGAGAGAGAGAGAGAGAGTCTAACGTGAGTTACCAATATTCGCTCTGAATTTATGTTCAAGAAGGTGGCAGGAGAGCTGCGTGTAGCACTAGTGCAATTGGACCCTCCTTTTGTTAAAATTTCCCAAGCAGTACTCTAATCACGGCCTGATGTGACACTTCCTGCATATTTAAAAGACCTCTTACTACTTCAAGACACCTTTTACACAACTAATGTTGTACAAAGACAATAGAACAAGAGCTGGGATTACCAGTAGACTTAATAATTTTTGAGATCACTTCTGTGTAGGCTATATCCATGTGCTCTTGGTATCTAGCTGAATCAGATCCTGGCATATGAGTCTGGTGATCTTTGTCCGTGTGAGAGACAGGGAGGGTGCATCCAGGGAGTATTGAAACGGAGGCAATCTATCCATGATGAAACCATGTGACTGAAACCATGTTTTCATCTGTCCACACCAACATGTTGTATCTCCTTGTAGTGCTAGTTGTTGAGATGACTCCAGGGCAAGCCAAGCATATCTGTCCCTAGGGAGATCCCATAAACTGTTTATCATCTTGCCCACACAGAGAATCACACAGTCAACCCTACCAGCATGCACGCCTATCGCTCTTGCATCACCCCTCTCCACTTGCAAAAAATCTTCAACTGGCACACACTCTGTGTCCTCAAAAAAATCTCCCACTTTTGAAGATTTCTCTCTATCTCCTCCACGTGCTTGAGACCACCTACTGGTAGCATATTTTGACCTCATAGTAGTTAGTTGTCATTTTCAAATGTTTCTCATAAGAACTATCTTGGCCATTTGAAATGCTAGCTCGACATTATGCACTCTCTCTTCTTGCCTCCCACTTCTTTATCATGTTCAAGGAAACAACTCTTGTTGTGTCAGCCTAAACCCTATCCCTTCTTTGTGCAAAACCCACCTTCGCAAAACACTAGGCCTTCATGTCTAAGGAGGGCCCTCCAACATTTCTGTCTCCAAACGGAACTCCAATTTGCATTCTCAAAGGCCAGCCCATAAAGGCAAGTTAAGAGACATATATATCTATGCATGTATGTGTATGCATGCATGTATGTATTCACACAGATAGATACACACAACACACCCACGTGATAGCCTTTTAACTTGACTTGTTCTTAATATTCCCATGTTGTTGATGAAAACAACATGAGGGATTGGATACTTAGCTATGTGTGGTTGGGGGCATAAAGTTTCCCATGTGAGGTCGGCTAGAACCCACTAATCCTATCACATGTTTTTTGACACTATAGAAAGAAATCATAGGGAGCAATCATTTACACATGGAAAAACAAAAAAAAACATTTTTGTACATTTTAGCCCCACACCTCCCATGAAATTTTTGTACACTATAGGAAGAAACCATGGAAAATTGTTTCCCCTTAGGGAGAAACATGGATGGAATCTTAGGAATTTTAAAGTTATCTTGAATACTATTTATAGTGAGATCCCATAGTGGTCTCTATGCCCCAACATAAGGCGCGCGCGCGCGCGCGTGTGTGTGTGTGTGTGTGTGTGTGTGTGTGTGTGAGAGAGAGAGAGAGAGAGAGAGAGAGAGAGAGAGAGAGAGAGAGAGAGAGAGAGAGAGAGAGAGAGAGAGAATATGCACATGGATAGATATTTGGAATACTAATGACCATTGATGATGATATGCATTTGTCATAAGCATAGGGTGCACTAACATTATGAGGAGTGATCGATAATCAACTGTACAAGCGTTGTAAAGATAATCACCTCAGACGAAAGAAATGAGTTTCATCGACCACCATCCTTATATAGGTGCTTCTATGGATCCAACTTGTGACATAGGCCTTTCTATCCTATTACGTATAAGGATGTCTCAAACATCCTTGGCTTTGCTTGCAGCCTTTTGCAAAGAATGTTACCCGAGCTTTTGTTCATGGAAATTCAAGGTTCAACTTATAAAACCTCCTAGTGTATACACTTTGTTAGAACGTCACACAATTTTCTATGCTCATTATTTATCCATCACTTGCTTTTCCCCGCTCGTCAAATGATAGCATGTGTGTGGACTATAAAGCTCTAAACCGGATCACTATCAAAAACTGTGGGTAGAAGATATGTTTGATAAGCTACAAGGCTCTACCTACTTCAATAGGATTGACCTTAAAAGTGGGTATCATCAAATAAGGATAGTGAATGAAGACATTGTAAAGACCGCTTTTTGCACAACCTTTGGTGTTTATGAATATCTTGTCATGCCTTTTGGTTTGACAAATGCTCCTGCCACATTCAACTGCTTAATGGAGAAAATCATTAGACCCCACGCAAGTTTACTGAAGTGTTTTTTGACAACATTATCATTTACTCCCAATGTTTTGAGGAGCATAAGCAACATCTCCAGGTAATCTTTCAAGCATTGAGGACGAATGAACTTTTCATTAATCAAAAGAAGAGTGAATTTTTCCTTCAAGAGATCCAATCTGTAGGTCACATTATCTCTTTTATTACCTCTAGCATTGTAAGATCTATACGGATACCATCAAAGCTTTATTGGTATGTGTGCATACTATAGACGCTTCATAGAAAAATTCTCACAAATAGCAGGACCATTACATGACTTAACAAAGAAGAACGCTAAGTATTCATGGACAGCAAAATAGCAAAATGCTTTTGAGAAGCTTACATCTCAACCTGTAATTACACTACCGGATCTCTCAAAACCATTTGAGGTCCAATGTGATGCTTGTAGAGATTGCCTTGGAGCAGTTTTGCTTCAAGAAGGGCATGCCATAGCATACGAGAGTTGAAGACTCAATTTCAATGAGTGAGTGTTGGGCATCTACAAAAAGGAGCTACTAGTTGTCCTACATTTCCTTGACACATGGAAGCATTATCTTTTGGGGAATCCATTCATCCTACGAACGAATCACCAAAGTCTTAAGTATTTCATGATACAAACCAAGCTCTCCAACAAACAAATAAGGTGGGCAACTTCTTTCGCAATTCAATTTTCATATTGCTCACATTGTTGGCAAGCGTAATCAAGTAGCTAATGCACCATCATGACGACCAAGGGCAAATGGGGTGTCTATAACAACTCACAATGACCTATCTTCCATGATAGATGAGTATGCTACTCACCCTGATTTCAAGGATATAATCTTAGCCCTTCCCTTAGGGAAGAAATAAGAACCATTCACCTCACACAAAGGCTATCTTCTCCATGGAAACATGCTATGTATTACTCACTCTCTTCCTAAGAAAGTAATGTGTGAATCCCATGCTCCTCCCTATGCGAAGCATAGAGGGATTCAACGTACTCTTTAAGGAGTAGAGACGTATTTTTACTAGCCTACCATGAAAGTAGACATACAAGAGTATGTTTCAAAATGTATGGTATGCTAAAAGACAAATTACGATAGGGGGAAGCAACCTAGATTACTTCAACCCTTGCCAAGTCCTAAATCACCATGGGAGAGCATATCCATGGATTTTATCTTTGGATTGCCCAAGTCTATTCATGGGAATATGAGAATATGAACAATAGTAGACAGGTTTAGCAAGCAAGTGCATTTTATATATGTCAGAAAACTATTAAGGCTCACCAAATGGAAACCCTCTTCATATCCCAAATATTTAAACACCATGGCTTGCCAACATCAATAGTGTCGGATAGAGATCCTTGAATGACCAATAATTTTTAGAAGGGTCTCTTTGAGAATCTAGGTACATGGCTAAATTTCTCTTCGGCCTATCACTCATAGACGGATGGCCAAAGTAAAATAGCTAACCTTACAATTCTAGATCTACTCAAGACTTATGTTATGGAAGTAGATCAATGTTCACAATGGGGAAAGTACCTACCTGTTGTAGAGTATGCGTACAATAACACTATCCATACTACTACCCAAAAGTCCCAAGCTACTTAAGGTACATGGGAAGATCTTCGATGCCGATGAGAATAGCCAAGACCTACAAGAATCTTTTCAAATGATTAAGGAGGCTATATCCATCTTTCAACAAAGACAGAAAAAGTTGCTACTAACAAGCACAGAAGGTCCTTAACTTTCAACAAAAACGATTGGGTCCTACTCAAGTTTCCAAAGGCTTGATTGGGACAAACGACGGGCAAAAATTCTACGGGCCACCTAAAGTATTATGTTAAATTAGCAAAAAGATACTATGGTCCTTTTCAAATCTTAAAACCAATTAATGAGATGGCCTATCAGCTCAAGTTGACCAACCATAGGCTCATGCACAATGCTTTTCATGTGAGCCTACTTAAGCCTTACAAAGGAGAGCCGCCAAAAGAACCAATAATTGAGGACCCGCCCGAGATCGAGGATCAAGAAGAGGCGCTCCAGCCCAAGTCCATGCTTCAACATGAAGACAAGGTTCTAAGACATGGTAAGATTATCCAACGGTATCTTATTAAGTTCAAAAATTATCCTTTTGAAGATGCTAGATGGATGCAAGGAACAGAGCTTAAGGATAGTATGAACCTTGTCAATGCTTACAGTGCTACACTAGAGTAAGAAAATGTAAATACTTCTTAAATGAAAAATGATTTTGTCTTATAAGACTAGTTCTCCTTTTTAGGGTGCATAAATTTAAGTAGTATGCATGCTTCGAATCATGTTTGTGATGACGACGTCTCCCAAACACCGAGTAGAATTTGTCACTCTACTTCGGGAATATGATATGGACTAAAGAGCAGACATGCTTGCGGCAGCTAAGTCTCCCAAGCACCAAATGGATTAGTCATCCATTTTGGAATGATTCCATAGGGCAAAAATGGCTCCACTACTTGCTAAGAAACATAGACCAATAGCTAAGGCTTTATCTTCTCTACCTCATAGTCGAGGACGACTATGGTTTCAAGAGAGAGGTAATGTCATAAAATCTAATATCTAACTAACCCAAATTATTTTCTCTAGATGAAATACACATGTCATTGCCCGATGTACTATGAGATACGCAGCCGCTTCCACTGTCTGTTCAGAGAGGGTTTTGAACCATTTTCTAGAGTCATGAGATACGAGGATCAGAGATGTCTCGGATTGTTCCTGCTAGAGTTACACAGACTTAGGGAGAGTTTGCTGAGGACATCAGGGGAGAGACAGTCTCAGAGACGAATCACATATTTCTTTACACAAGCCAGGGGATAGGCAGAGGAGCAGTCACCACATCAGATCTCAGAGCCCACCCACATTAAAGGTACGTTGATTGAACGAGCCATTGAGCTAGGCAGATCCAGACGCCCACGACCTCGAGGGGTCTCCCACCATCAACGAAGGCTGCATTAGAAGATACAGATAACTCTAGCTCGACATGCAAGATGCCCAACCAGAGTACTGAACATGGAGGATGTTGATGAGATTCGACACAGGAGTTTGAGACTGGCCAATTTTGAGGGATACCAGTAGGGGCCATGAATATGTGATCTATGTCGCTTAGAGCCACAGACAGAGCTGCACTGCACGTGCCATTGCTCGGCATATTATGAAATATGAGGCCGCTTCCACTGTCTGTTCAGAGAGGGTTTTGGACCATTTTCTAGAGTCATGAGATACAAGGATCAGAGATGTCTCGGATTGTTCGTACTAGAGCTGCACAGACTTAGGGAGAGCTTGCTGAGGACATCAGGGAGAAACAGTCTCAGAGACTGATCACAGATTTCTTTACATCAACCAGGGAAGAGCTAGAGGAGCAGTCATCACAACAGATCTCAGAGCCCACCCACACTAGCGGTACGTTGATTGATCGAGCCATTGTGCTAGGAAAATCCAGACGCCCTTGACCTCGAGGGGTCTCCCACCATCGACGAAGGCTATAGTAGTAGAAGATCCGGTTCACTCTAGCTCGACATGCAACATTCCCAATTAGAGTACTGACCATGGAGGATGTTGATGAGATTCGTCAACGACCGATGAGAGATTTCATTTGAACCCACCAACCCCCCCCCCCCCCCCCCCCCCCCCCCCCCGCGCGCCCCCAATCTCGTTTCAATTCGGAATTAGCTTCAGATTCATTTCCTTAATGTTTCTAGTGTTAGTTCTTTGTACTTTCCATACTCAGACATGATATCAGATTGACCAATTGTAACTTTTTGGTCTCATAGGTCATTTTGGCCTTTCGAAGACATTAATATAACATTTCATTTCATTTCTCTCTCTCTCTCTCTCTCTCTCTCTCTCTGTGTGTGTGTGTGTGTGTGTGTGTGTGTGTGTGTGACCTGGAAATGGCAAGGGGCCGAGGGTGGCCTGCGTGCCCTGCAAGAGTGAAGGCGAGCAAGTTGAGCCCAACGAGGGGGAGGGATGAGCGCAATGGCACTACGTGGGAATGGGGGAAGGGAAGACTTTTGCAGATTAAGGGAAGCGAAGATGGCGAGCAAGGGTTCTCTGTGGAGAGGCGATTGTGAGAGTGCCTTTTCTTTTGCTCTAAGGTTCCAAGATTCTCTACGAATCTTGAGAGCAAATTAAGCAATTTGTTGCATAGACCATGTGATGAGGATTCTGCATACAAAAGTGTTCAAGACATTGTTCCATTTAGATATATCATGACCTTGAGTCCTCAATAAGAAACTCAAACCGCACAACCTCTTGCAAATCTTGCAAGTTTAATAAGTGCTTAGGTTGGTGCTGTGGCAGGACGAAGTAGCGGTGTCGCTCGCTGGAGGTGGTGGGTTGGTGGATCTTGGAGGGCGACTCACCCTGGGGATGGGTGGCCGGGCGTCTGCACCCTATCTGTCTGCGATCTCCCTGTGCCAATCCTTCTTTTTTTTGGAAAAGGTGGAGGCCGCCCCTCCTTGCCCGTCTCAGGGTTGAAATGGCGGCTGAGGTTTCGACTTTGGGAATGATGCGCCTGTGGGGCATGGGGGAGGTGGTGGTAGCCTTTCCCTGTTTGTGGAATCCTCAGGCTTGTTGTTCCACCCTCTGCAGGTGCTTGGCCCACGTCAATGGTCTCGGGGCATGGATCCCCTTTCAGTTTGCAGTCTGCTCTTTTCGGTAGTGCTTTGTTGGCACTGCCTGCAAGCAGGTAGTGATATAGGCGTGGTGCCTATCAAATGCTAAGCAGGTAGTGATATAGGCGTGTTGCCTATCAAATGCTGTACACAATTTTTAGGCTTTCTTTTAGGCTTTTTACACAAATAAAAATAGCAAGGCTTTGTAAAAGAAATAGCACTTGGGGCTTTGCCAGCGCGAGGAGTGCAGAGACGAGACGAGAGCGCGCGAGGAGATCTTTGCAGAGCAAAAGTGCAAGGTATGCAAATCACTACGTGTGTGTGCACGTGCACGCGCATGCGACCCAAATGTGTAGATGGATGCAGTTGATTTTACAGAGAATCAAAAAAGGGAGATTCGCCATCCTTGTTACTATGGCTCTCTTGCCAAGCTTGGTCTTGTTCCACATCCCTATCTTGCCAAGCCTGATCTTGTTCAGGGTAGCTTATTGCTTCCATTGCATCTCGGTGGACTTGGTTAGGGCTTTCAGTTATGTCTGCATTCACACGAACATGTGTGTAAAGGTTTTGAGCATGATCATTAGAAACTGAACTTGTTAAGTTGTGTGGCCCCCATGCCTACTTTGAGAGTTCCTTCTTGATTTATGGCGCTATATTTCCATCAGGAAATAACTCAGAAGAATCTTCCTTCATAATGTCTTCTAATTGTCTTTTCGACGCCATGCCAACAAGATGTAGCTTAGCATCGCCTACTAACTCCATTTGTTGGTCTAAATTACCTGCTGCATCCAACTTCCCCAATTGGCTGTAGAGAGGTTTGGATTCGACACTGCTATGTCTCCGACGAGTTTCGTGAAACTTAACACTTGCTCGAGAGGGTGAGTAAGAGTGACTCCCAGCTTCCATAGCCTTTTTCGCTCCTTGCCAGAAGGAAGACCACGTTGTTCAGGCAAAAATAGGTCATATTATATATCTCTACTTGTATGTCATGCAATGACAATGCCACCTTTATTTTGGCATGGCCAACTAGATGTGACACCCAGTTACTGCAGAGTGATGGACTTAGAAGAGTGCACTCTTGAGTCCTAGGTGAAAGAATCCACAAGATTTCAAGGACATGGAATCTTCTTGCTGCTTTTGCATGCATTAGGCATCTAGTTGTGAAACCTTTCGAGGATGAGAGAGCTCTTGTTTTGATGCGACGTGTGATGCACAGTCTTTGAGGCCTTGATGGTGATGGAGACATAGTAGCTGCCTGAAATCTGCTTGAAATTAAGCTATGAAGATTTCTTGCTCCATAGCTCCAATTTCTTGGGCAACAGGAAGGAATCTATGCATTATGAAATTTGGCATATAAGGCTCTTCTTTGTCAATGTAATCTTGACACAAATGCTCATGTAAGCTTACCATGCAGAGCATAATAACACACTTCCAGTCAAGGTGTGCGCACAAGCATCCGCAACCACCAAAGAAATGGCCAATATGGAGATTTCCTCCTCCCAACTTGTCTTCCTTGTTGCAGTTACTGCAGAGCGATGGGCCTAGAAGAGTGCACTCTTCAGTCCCAGGCAAAAGAATCCACAAGATTTCAAGGACATGGCATCTTCTTGTTGTTTTGCATACATTAGGCATGTAGTTGTGGAACCTTTCGAGGTGTGACGAACGGTCTTTGAGACCTTGATGGCAATGGAGACGTAGCAGCTGCCCGATTTTTGCTTGCAATTAAAGCTATGAGCTTTCTTGCTCCATAACTGCAATTTCTTGGCCAGTAGGAACGAATCTATGCATTATGAAATTTGGCATAGAAGACTCTTTTCTGTCAATGTGATCTTGATGCAAATGCTCATGTAAGATTACCATGTAGATCATGATAACACACTTCCAATCGAGGGATGCACGCAAGCATCCACAATCGCCAATGAAATGGCCGATATGGAGCTTGCATCTGACGACAATGAGCTTGTATCTCAGGTCAACAACATAGACTGTCAAGAATTGCATTCATGTATCTCAACTCCATCCATAAGAACCCATGATACAAAGCATACTGTACAGATGGAAGATATTAGCCTAGAGATCTGCACCCTCACCCTCTGCACAAGTACAATTCTCGGGCCTGTGACATCTCTTGCTTCATCGGCAAGGTCTGCTCCTTACAATTTGTCTGATTGGAGACTCATGCAAAGGATTGGAAGGATGAGGAATCACTTGTGACTCTTCATGTATGCTTAGAGCTCTGTACAATGTCGTTCTCACTCTGAATCGGTCAAAAATTGTGTAAATGCCTCTTGCAACTCCAAGCTTTTCTCAAAAAACATGTGTCTCTCTCTATCTCTCTCTCTGTCTCTATGTCTCCCCTACGTGTATGTATGTGTGCATGTTTCTTCACTCCAATGCAACAAATGGGACCATTTTCCTCTGTTTCTATGACTAAGTGTAAGTATCTCTCTCTCTCTCTCTCTCTCTCTCTCTCTCTCTCTCTCTCTCTCTCTCTCAAAAAAAAAAAAAAAAAAAAAAACGCAGCCGTTTTTTGACCTAGTAGACAGCAGTCCACTCTTTTGATCATAACTTCTTCATCCGAACTCCGATTTGGGTGATCTATAGCCTCAATCGAAGAGCACAAAGTCCTCTACGCATTGATGTAAAGACAGAAATTTTCAGAATTATGGAAGGCATTTCTGTAGCAGCATTTCCGAAGTGAACAGGTTCAACAAAATTGATTCTCATCTCCTATTTTACATACAATGTCTTCCGGCACTCGCAAGGGTTCTTCTTCTTCAACAAGGTCCACAACCATTGTGGAAAATGATCCAAAATCTCCTAAGTGTGGAGATAGCAACACAACCACCCAACCAAAAACATCGGAAACCATGATCATGGCGTACTTGGTATCATTGCAAGAGACCGTAAACAAACAAGCGAAGACTTACGAGCACTTGCAATGGAGAATGGCACACTAAGGGTACTTGTGGTTGAGAATGAGAATCTCAAGAGGACACTTGAGATGCAAACAACACGTTTGATGCAACTTGAAGAGGAAGTCAAGGAATGTAAACGCTCTCTTGTGGACTTGAATGCTTTGAAGGAGCGGATGAGCAAAGTAGAGCATGACCATGTATTGAAAGAGTAGAAATTTGACACTATGAGCCGAGATGTATGCGACATGAAAAATGTATGCACAAACAAGTCTTGGGCTGATGTATGTGGTAGCAATGTGGTTTCTAATTCCTCACTCATGCAAGCTATGGTTCAAACAAAGAATGTTGAGAATGTGGATGTGGAGGAGTTGAAGGAATGGGAGCGACGTTCCAAGAACATTGTTATTCGTGGAATTCCCGAAGAGAAGTTAGAGACACCTCCTTCTCTTGCCATTGTTATTGAAGATTTCTTCAAAATCCACTTTGGCATGTCCGGAGTTATGGTCTATGGAGCATATAGAGTGGGGAGAACGGCCAATTGTATGCACCATGCCGGATAAGACCAAGCGAAAGATTATCGTTGATAATAGTTGGATCTATTTGAGGGATACAAAATGTTTTGTATGTGAAGATCGCACTATTAAGCAACAAAATATGCGTCGCAAGGCATATGAGGAAAAGAATAATAAAAACAAGGAGATCTCTCATGAAGAAAATGTGCCCAAGGAGGAGGCAAGTCTCTCAAGCAAATAGGGATGCGTGACCTATGAGACCGAGTTACAATTGAAAATATGCTTTTGGAATTGTAATGGATACCCATGGAATGCGGGGGTTGGCATTGATGAACTAACAAGCAAAGCCGATGTTGTACTTCTTGTTGAAACTTGGGAGCATGATACACAAAGGATTAACGGCTTGGAGGATTACAATGTACATTCATTGATGTGGTCAAATAATCTCAAGCAACAAAGAGGACAAGGAGGGTTAGCATGTATGGTTAAGAAAGGATTGGAAGATTTTGTATCAATTGTGAAAGATGACAAGTACAAACGTTATGTATGGCTGAAAATTATGACACCAAAAAGAGCACCCATTTTTGTAGCCGGTTGCTACATTCCTCATCATGATTCTCCCTTTTATGCTTGCATGGATAGAGATCAACCATTTTCTGATTTGGAAGAGGACATTGCTTATTTCAAAGGTGAAGGTGATGTTATTGTATTTGGGGATATGAATGCTCGCACAAAAACATTGCAACATGATACTCAACAATTTGATATGCCATACATTTCAAGGGAGTTGGAGGAAGTTCACTTGTATGATCGTACTTCAATGGATGAGAAAGAGCCGGATCACTATGGAAAGTTACTTTTACACATGTGTAATAGCACGGGTATGCTCATTGCCAATGGTGTATCTTTGTGGAGTGGAACCAATGGATTTACATGTAGGAGACATAATGGGGATAGTGTGATTGACTATATGCTACTCTCTGAAGCCATCATGTATCGCATAAAAAGTTTTATGTTTGGTCAATGGACCCCGGAATCCGACCATCGCACCTTATGTATTGACCTTTCATGTGGAGAAGCAACTAAGCATGATAATCTCAGCCAAAGGAAAGAGAAGTTATCACTATGTATGGATTTCAAACGGGCACCAATGTACATTGAAATGGTTGAGCAAAAATTATGGATGACAAAGCTTCAATGTGATGCACCATTGGAAACTAAATGGGAAGCTTTCAAGAAAGCTATTTGTTCTTGTGCGGAAGAATGCTTTGCCATAAAGCATCTCCATGGTATCAACAAAGATAGATCACGCAAAAGGTGGTTTGATAAAGAATGTCAAGATGCTTGAAAGTCCTTGATAAAGCTTGATGCAACTATGGGAAAAGACAACTATCAAAGTCATTTGCATACATACAAGGCATTGATTCAAAAGAAGAGAAGAAGATGGGAAGTAAAGCAACAAGAGTTTCAAGTCCAAGAAAAGGCACATGCATGTGGAAGATTTTGGAGAAACTTGAGAGGCAAGAGGGTTGAGAATTTTGGTAACTTGAGTCTAGTGGATACGTACACACATTGTAGGCAATTATATGAGCAAGCAAATACTGAAAAAATGCCATTTTATGGTTCACTCCCATGTATGCCGTCTTTTTTTACTATTGAGGATGTATGGGGTGGGCTTGAAAAGTTGGCCACTCGCAAAGCGGGAGATCTTCAAGGTATCAAGCCGGAGATGATCAAATGGACGGGAGATTTTACCCATGAGTGGATGTGTGATATGTTCAACCTTGCACTTCAACATGATATGCCTTATGATTG
This sequence comes from Adiantum capillus-veneris, assembly GCF_014529385.1. Classification (NCBI taxonomy): domain Eukaryota; kingdom Viridiplantae; phylum Streptophyta; class Polypodiopsida; order Polypodiales; family Pteridaceae; genus Adiantum; species Adiantum capillus-veneris. The sequence goes on along the minus strand of NC_140951.1, from coordinate 36,676,191 downwards.
GAGTACTAATTGGGTTAAGCCTTTGCATAAAGGAGGGGATGTAAAGAATGTAAGCAACTACCGGACTATAATGATTGGGTCTCTTATGGCAAAGTTGTTTGGGTGCATAATGGAGATGAAATTGAGTGATTGGGATGAAGAGAATGACAAGCGTGCAAAGGGACAAGCGGGTTTTCGTCGATGCCATAGCACCATTGATCATCTTGTCACTCTTCGTGTTCTCATGGAGGAAAGTCGGTTGAAAGGCAAGCGATTGTATTGTTGTTTTGTGGACTTTAAGAAAGCCTTTGATATGATTCCACATAACAATTTGTGGAGAAGGATGGAAGAACTCCAAGTGCCAAGTGAGTTTATGCTTGCAGTTTCTCGAATCTATGAGAAGGTGATTTGTCAATTGCACATGGGAAGAGAAATTTCAGAAATTTTTGTAAGCACTATTGGGGTTAAACAAGGATGTCCATTGTCACCAACTCTCTTTGGTCTATGCATCGATCAATTGGAACAAATGGTACTTGACTTTATGCAAGAAGAAGGCATCGAAGAGGTCACTATTTGCAATGCGGTAATCATGCTTTTGTTGTATGCGGATGATGTAGTGCTTCTAGCACACACTTTAGAAGATGCACAAAAGCTTATGGTTGTCCTTGAGAACTTTTGCTTGCATAGTGGGCTGATTGTAAATGAATCCAAAACAAAGGTTATGCTTGTGAAAACCAACCATAAGGAGAAGCCATGCATTGTGTACAACAACGAGACACTTGAAGTTGTTGAGAGCTTTAAGTACCTTGGCCTTGAGGTTCCATCCAATCACAAGTGGCATGAATGTGCTATGCGTCGTTTGGAAGCGGGAAAGAGAGCATATTATGCATTTGAGAACATGTGTAATGCGGGAAACATCAAGTGTTGGGTTCTCAAGAAGTATCTTTTTGATGCATTGGTGACACCGGTTCTTCTTTATGGAGTTGAAGTGTGGGGCGGGAGCATCTCAAAGTCTACTTGGAAAGAGTTTGAGAATGTCCAAAAGCGTTTTCTTACAAACTTTCTCCAAGTTAAGACACAAACACCATATATGCTCCTACTTCTTGAGTCGGGATCTCTTCCAATTGAGGTTATGGGCATGGAAAGGGTTGTGGAGTATATGATAAAGATGCGTCAAAACCCCTCACATCGACTTCCTACAATTGCATGGGAAGCAAGCAAAAAAGTTCAAAAGACGCATAAAAGCAAGATCTTGAGCACGGGATGGATGCAAGACATAAAGAAGTGGTTTGGGAGATGGGATGCATTACACTTGCTACATGATGCTTCAATTGACTCTCAAGTGAATGAAGCTTTTCTACAACGCCAATGTATTACGGCTTGGGAGAAATCCGGTGGGTCACGCTTCATACATTACACCACCTATATTGCCCCCAACTACAAAACCATGTTCTTCGCTGAGAGAGGAAACCGTACTCACACTTACATGCTTGAGCCTATTCCCTTGTCCGCGATACGCACTATCGCAGCAATTCGGCTTAGCTCCCATTTTCTTCGATGCGAGATAGGGCGTTGGGGCAATGGAGAAGAGTCAAATCGATTGTGCACATTATGCTCACTGCAAGTTCGAGAGTCTGAGTACCACACACTACTAGAGTGCTCAGCTTTTGATCACATCCGAACTTGCTTCTCTCACATTTTGAGCCATAACTTAGACCTACACACTTTCCTCTCCCAGCCAAAGTGTGGGCTCTCCATTGCGACTCTCATCACTACAATTTTGGAGCATCGAGAGTCACTCATTAGCCATACACATACTACATCACATGTAACTTTGGTCCCATAGGTCATATTTGACCTCCGAGGACGATAATAAAATCTATCTCTCTCTCTCTCTCTCTCTCTCTCTCTCTCTCTCTCTCTCTCTCTTAGGCAGTTCCACCGTTGGCAAGTTAGTGCCAACCTTGTTCGGTAGTGCGATGGATTGTTTGCTCTTTTTGGTGGAGGCTCCTAAGTGGCCGGTGATGGAGCGGGTGGGCTCCTCCCCTTGCGACACGCTTTGTGGTTTCTGTTGTGTTCTGCTACCACTCTGCGTGGGTGGAGCTGTGCTCGGTGGCAGAGGGCAGATCTCCTATGGCAACCTGTCAGGATGGTGGTTTAGAGGGTGGCTCCCAGTTCAACTAGATTTTGGGTTTATCTCCTTGTGGCGGCTATTTGTCTGTTGCGGGGTGGCTCCCCTTGCTAGCCGATGTATCTGATCTCTTTATGTCTCCTTTTTGAGTTCCTTATGTCTCTATGATGCCCTGGCTCGGATGATGAGTAGAGCTGGATATCATGTAATTTTTTGATTGATAATATAATTTAACTCACTATTGTGAATTCTGCTAAAAAAAAAAGATACTTTACTTTGTTTGTTTTTATATAATAAAGCATCTGAACTCTCACCGTGTGGTGAGTCTAGGCGCTCTCTCTTTATGCTTAAACTAGTGGATATGTACACAAAATTATTATCTTCTGTTTCCCATGGAGTCAACAAAACAATAAAGGATCTTGTGTTTTATTCTTGAAGCCTCTCACCACTCCATAATAAATACTTGCATTTCCAAATGCAACCTCAGTAGGCCCGGCCAATTTTTGTTCTGGGGGTTTAATAGAAGGTATCTAAGGAGATACGCTTTTTGAAAAGAAAGAAAAGTCTCTCACTATCATCTTTCCAAGTGGAGTAGAGAACGGAAGAGAGTACGAGATTTTTATTGACAGCTATAAACGTGAGAGAGAGAGAGAGAGAGAGAGAGAGAGAGATTTCCTTTTTGCGTTGTTCGTGGTTCTGTGTCTACGGGACAAATGGTGGAGCTAATGCAGTCGGGAGACGGCCTGCAAAGGAGAGATGCGAAAATAGAGGTGTTATCTGTGGGAGCAATGGGGAAAGCAAGGCACTCTCTGCCACAAGGCATGCAGAGAAGGATTTCTTGGTCCCTCAGCTGCGGAGTTCGTGCAAATTATGATCTGGCTAGACATGTTTCTGGTTCACTGTGCAAGCTACGACGAAGACGATGTGTATGTGTGTGTGTGTGTTGGTTCTGTGTGCCCTGGTCGCTTCTCAGTTGTCCATGCAGATCGCTAAAATGGAGAGTGTGATGAAGGTAGTGGCAGTGTATGCCTCAATTGCTGCTCTGTTGGCCGAGGGAGGACCTGCCATGGCTTTAAAGTGGAGGGGGTATGGTGCTGATAAGAGTGAAGGGAGGGCAGGACGGCACACGTAGAGGATCAGCCGGGGGTAGGGGCTTGCATGCCTTTTGCCGAGTGAAGGGGTGATGCTAAAGGGAAGGAAACAGAAGCGCTTGTCTGTCTTTGTACTCGCAGCAATGGGGAGAGAGATGGCCGACAGAGAGAGGAAGGCACCAAGGTTGAGCACAAGACATAATGACAACTCTGATTGTAGGTGGGAGCAATGATGCGGCAGGAGAGCTGGCAATAGATAGCTCTCTCTCTCTCTCTCTCTCTCTCTCTCTCTGTCTCTGTGGCTTGTCCAGGTGCCAAGAAAGGCTAGCAAAGCTTCGTGGTGGTTGGCAGAGCGGGAGCGAGAGAGGGGGTGGAGGGTCGCAATGGGGAAATGGCAGTATGCGAGGCAGGTTGCCCTTCGACTTTTCACACGAAAAGTTGTCCAACTGTAGCTTGTTGGTCGCAAGAGTTATGAGGATGAGCGAGCAGGAGAGGGGGGTGAATTGAGCAAGTGGGCGAGGAGGAGGGTTGGACTGTCACACGATGGGAGGCGGAGCATGGAGCAGGCAGCAGGCGGAGCATGGGGGGCGGGGGGAATCTTCTTAACTAATTAAATGGGTTATCTCAAAGTAGACCCAAGGTGGTCCCAATGTTTTCATTTATTGGTATTTCACAAGATACCTCGCTTTGCAAAGGGAAAACGGAAACGTTTGGATTATAAGCTTAGACAAAAGAAAACCTCTTTCCGCGGGCAGAAGTGCCATGTAGATATTTCTCTCTTATTAAAAGTTAAGAAAAATTACCAAAATACCCTCTCTAGAGTCTAATTGGTGGAACTTCCCAAAATACCCCCTCAAATTTAAAAAATTCCTAAAATACCCTTGTAGCTATTCCTTTATGACAATTGAAATCCATTTTTGAGGACGTAGCACGTAATTTGTCTAAAATTAATGGAGTAGGTAGTGTATTCTTAAAACCTACATAACCAACTCAAATTCTAGTTTTAGTATCTTGTGTTGATAGACAATTAGTCTTCTTATGAAAAGCTAAGTTTGGAAATTTTGGTAAATCGAGGGGTGTTTTGGGATTTTTCACAAATTAGAGGAGTAATTGGGTAATTTTTCCTAGAAGTTATTGTAGATCGGCAGTCGGCGCAAATTTCTCTGGCTCTCTTTTACCTCGCTCTTCTTGTCTTGCATCATCTGCACCACTTCATTCTGTGTCCTGCTTCATTTCTTGATTCTTCTGTCTGGTTCAATAGAAGGAAAGGGGGGCGAGGGGACGAGAGAGAGAGAGAGAGAGAGAGAGAGAGAGAGAGAGAGAGAGAGAATAAGCTCGCACCCAAGGAGGAGAGGGGAGGAAAGGCAGTTGTTGGAGGCAAGGGGAGGGAAGAAAAGCAAGTGTCCGATAGCCCTAGCACATCGAGCTGGTGCGGCCAGCTAGCCAGCAAGGAGGAGAAGGAAGGTAGCCGGCTGCTATCGAGTGAATCTTGAGCACAACATGGTTGTTTTCCACGTTAGTGCACACACCTACTGTTAACCCTCACGGACACCCTATCACCTTCGACAGACGTATATTATTTATTTGATCGGGCTTGTTGGTCCAATAGGTGTGTAGGTGATCGTCGATGAGAGGCGCACCACTTATCTTATTTTCACAGTAGTTTTGCAACGACCGGCCACTGTGGGCGTCCATGTGTGAATGGACCAAACTCTTATAACAGGTCCATTTGACATAAAAGTCCTCATTCTCTGAGGTGTAAGCTAAGAAGTGCTCTTGCTCCATCTCTGTCTCTTTCTTCTTCGTGTACATGTGTGTATGTATGCTAGAGAGAGAGAGAGAGAGAGAGAGAGAGAGAGAGAGAGAGAGAGAGAGAGAGAGAGAGAGAGAGAGAGAGAGAGAGAGAGAGCATTGCAACAACATCGACGACGATGAGGTGGTAGAGCGCGGCATCAGTGGCAGCTCCTTCTTCTTCACAGCACATGATCCTTCACGACGGAAGCATTGAGAGGTGAGTGACACACCATAGTTCTTTGAGCTTGCTGGGACTCTCTGGCTGTGTGTTTGCAGCCTTCCGAGGCTCGCACACAATGCACAAGCAAGTTCCTAGCCTTCAATACGTATGGCAAAGCGTACATTTTTGGCTCCATTGTCGGGGACAACCTTGCATTAAGCTTGAGGAGCACTCAATGCTACCTCTCTAAAAGCGTTTCTTCCATCTGTTTTTTTGCTTTTTGTTGAGTTCTGTGAGAACTGTTGAGTGACTGCAATGGGTAGATTAGTAGGTTTCTGCTAGATTCTGCTAAGTAACTGTAATGCATAGTTTTAGCAGGTTTTTGTCAGATTCTATTAGTGGTTGTAAGCTCTGTTAGTGCTGCATTGTACTTGTTTTTGTTAATTTTGCAAGATTTGTATTTGTGCAGGTGTTAGTAGATCTATTAGTGAGTGTAGACAGTGAGCAGTAGAGCTGACTGTGTGTGAGTGTGCAATTCTGTGTTAGACAGTTAATTACTGTTAATTAGTTGCAAGGAGGTTAGACAGAGCTCCTAGGAGCTACTGTGTGCGCGTGGGAGGTCGACGTCCACGCGGCCACATTATCATCAGGAAAACTTTTTTTGAAAGTTGAAAAAAAAAAAACGCTCGGGAATATTGAGACCAAAAAGAATTTCAAAAATTAAATTTAATTAACTTTATCCTAAAAGAAAGGGATCGAGATCATTCCCTCGAGCCCCGAGCCCGAGCCCAGGTCCAGGCCTCAATCCGCAGTCTTGTGATGTACTACTCACATTACCTTATATATAAAGACTAGGATCTCAAGTGAAGGGAGGGCATGTGGGACAAGTTCTTCAAGTCCTCCACCATCCCCTTCACACTCACCCTTTGGACTTACTAATTCTAACCCTCTCCCCACCTAGGAAAAGACTAATTTTAGGATTCTGAGGGCTGTACGTAACCGAATCAGGGGCTGTAAATCACGGCACGTACCCCTAGCCAAGATGCTCATTTTGAGCTATCACATTCCACATTCCGTGGCTTGGTTAAAAAAAGGGACCAAAAATACAAAAAAACATTGGGTTATAAACACTTAAAAAACTAGGTGAGCAGCCTTCACGGGCACTCACTAACACCTCTAGAGTGTCGAGGTCACATGCACCTACGCTTTGGTCGTGGGCTAGAGGACAAGCACATCGAGAGCGTCTCCATTTACGTGGACACTCATTATTCCTCTACGTTAGGCTCTAGGCCCTCAGTGGGAACCCAAGGTAGTACCACTCAGGACCCACATATTGACTCTTTCTCTGAGTACAACATCATGGAGGGTTACCCGATGCCTAATCCTGATAGCTCAAGCCAAGACATGCATGCCATTGATCCACGGTCGGGCGGAGCATGCTTAGCCGCTTGAAGGAAACCTTTAGTAGAGCCACTTGCTCCGAACATGGAGGTAACGATGTAAATGAGGGGGGTGGGGAAGTAAATTCGCCATTCATGACTAACATAGACCCCATGCTCCTGGAGAGTGTGCACGTGAATACTCCATTCACTGCACCCCCTGACTCTTCAGAGCTATTTCCCTCCGAGGTTATGTTACCTGATGGTAGAAGCCTTGCCAAAGTGCAAGAGGTTGAGTGGTATATCATTGCTGCTAGGGAAAAGGAAATCGAGAGCTTACGTAAGGCAGAGCAAAGGAGAGAGTTAAAAGCAAAAGCCCCTATGTCAATATCCCTGCTAAGAGAGCAATCGAGTGCTCCTGAATTAGCAACCACTAAGGGTCAACCCATATAGTGCCACATTGCATCAAGTTGAAAGGACACCCCTAGAACCTCAATCCTAGATGGAGCGTTCCTAAATGAGAACTGGGAGTACAAACTACAAACGGAAACTCTAATCGACCTATACACAGGTCACACCTATCATGTGGGTTGGTTAGATGTCCTACAATCCACAACAGGTGCTACTAATGTAAAGGATCAACAACAAAGAGTTTATGAGGTCATCCATAGGATTATTGAGCTAGAGAGATGGAACAAGGGGATCCACATGCCTTCACCGGGTCTCATGAGATTCTTGGATAAAGGGAAGGCTAAACAACCAACCTTATCGCAAATGGAAACTCCCTTGGTAAGTCCGATGGATCCTCTAATGTTGTTTCGCCAGGGGTCTCAGTGCAATCTGAGCCCACAAGTAATAGCTTTAACTTTCCAAGTCTAGCTCATCTTTCCCTTGATGACACCATGGCTACCATACGTACACTAGTAGTGGGCATACCAAGAAACACTCCATGGACCTCTTTTGTTAGTAAAGCACCACTACATGGTAGCTCAATGCCTACAATAGTACCTACAAGTGTGTACCAATCGTATACACCTATGGGTTCTTGTACTCATATAGCTCCTACCCCTCCCATTGTCTCAAAAACTTATGCTCCACAACCACAACACCCAAGCTCTTATTTCAATCGGACCATACCGGCTAGCATTAGCATGTCACATCCAACGTCTGCTATGCTTATGGCCACACATATGAACTTTGGGCCACCACGGACGCAATTTTTGGGCGAGAAAGTTTTGGCGAGCGCTTTTTAAGAATCGGACGAGCGGATTCCCAAAAGAAGGGATAATCTACCCATATCTCTCTCTCTCTCTCTCTCTCTCTCTCTCTCTCTCTCTTTTGTAACATCTAATGGCCTAGGAACTTGTGTGTAGTGGAAAATAGCATGAACATAGTGAGCATTTCATTAGAATAGATTCCTAATGAGATTAACAAGAGTGCTTGGGTGGAGAGCGCAACAAAAAGCATAACACCTAGTTAGATAGCATGAACAATACTTCAAAAGAGAGAGAAATTAAGCAATTGACAACAGTTGAGGACTGGATTTGCATGGAGCCTGTCCCCCTCCAAAAGGCTTTGTATTATGGTTTCTCCCATCAAGAGAGACATTTTACAATACAATTTCTTGTGTTCCTTCAATACTAGCTAGTGCAATGAAGATGGAAACTTCATGCACTATGCAAAACACTTATCAAACACAACATCAATTCCCTCACGGTCTCAGATTCAAGACCTCACACACCTTTGAAGATGGTGGGGTAGGAGAGTAGATTGAGAGGAAGAAAGAGTATTCTTACGAGAAAGATGTACATTTCCTCACATAATCACTCATAATAGCATAGCTTAGCTTATTAATTAGCATGGTAGAGGAGATGAGCATGCATTGAATCTTGGCTCTTGGTTGGATTTTCATCACAAAGCCAAGAGTTGTTGGTGTAGGCCTCCCTTCTCACAAGCTTGGAGTAGGTGGTAAGCTTTCCATTTAAGATTGAGATGGAGAGAGAGTCTTCTTTACTTCACACATGAGCTAGTGTGAGTGTGTAGGTGATAATGCCTTTGAAAAATCAGCCCCCCCCCCTCTCTCTCTTGGTTGACCCCCCTTGCTATTTGCTCTTGCTAGCATCCTATTGGACCTCCCCAGGCTTAGCCAATGGTAATAAAGCAGCGTAAGTGATAGCCTTCTGACATGTGTCTCCCTTTCCCCTTTTGTGAGAGCTTTAGGTAATTAATAAATGCAACTAAACTCTCATTGTACCCCTTTGCCTCCTGGACAATAGGAATCAGGCAAGGCATTGGGCTGCTGAATGCTCATTGGACCCCTTGGGAGACTGTCCAATAGTCTTCTAGAGAGCTTAATTCTTATTGATTCTTTTATTAAGTGTTTTTAAATTAATTAAACTAGATTTACTCTAGCCTAATTGTCATTGGTCCACCTCCAAGGCCATCCAATAGGATTTGGGTGCACCTTGTGGGCATCTGGGCTAGGGAGCTGACATGTGTCCCTCATTCCCTTTGTGTAAAGGGAGCTTGTGTGTGTGTGTGTGTGAGTTTCTCTCTCATCCCCTACTTGCAAGGCTCGCCCCCTCCTATGTAAGGATTGATAAAGACTTTTTTGACACACACTAAGCATCCAATTTCCCTAGTGTTTGGCCTTTGGACACAACCTTTGAATTTTGGAACCTTAGCATTTTGGAAGTCTTAATGGGCTGAACCTTAAGGTCTTTTAAGCCCATTGTTTCACATTTCTCTTTTGCAGATGCCCCCCCCTTTGGATCCCTATTTTCCCTCCTTTGGATCCCTATTGTGGCTGGTCTGCTAGCTTAACCAATATTCTAGCTTTTTCTCCCCTGGCACTTCCCCATATTAAATGATCAGTTTAACATGAGAAAATCATTCAGGAGAATTAGATATTGATTATTATGACGTTACGTCTCTCTTGAAATCATAGTCATCCTGGACTATGGGGTAGAGAGGCTAAAGCATATTCATTAGTCCTTTTTCCTAGCGGGTAGAGGATCCCTATGTTACCCTATGACATCGTTCCACAATGGATGACTAGTCCATTTGACGCTTGAGAGCCTAAGGCTGCCGCAAGCATGTCTGCACATTAGTCCTATCATCTTCCATAGTAGAGTGACAAGCTCTACTTAGTGTTCGGGAGACGTCGTCTCCGCAAACTTGATTTAAGCATGCACACTACTTCATTTTTGTGCACAATAAAGAAAAAGAGAGTCTTATAAGACAAAAATTTTGTTCATTTTTAACATTTGTACATTTGTTTACTCTTGGGAAGCATTGTAAGCATTGACAAGGTTTAGGTTATCACTACAACACTCTACACGCTTTTCGATGTGAAACATTTCGACGTGCCATACCTTTCCACGTGCATTTCGATGGGCATACCCTGCGTCGATATACGTGTCGATACGTACGTGGCAATACGCATGGCAATGTTTGTCGAAAGGCACATATTTCCACGCGTATACCAAGGCATATATCGACGGAAAAAAAATTGGGAAAAAAACCAAATCCGTGCGCAGACGGTCATTTTCACCTGCAAGCGTGCGCACAGATCTAGCCCCTTCTTGGAAACCTGTAGTGAAGGTATTGTTCTCTCTCCCCCCTCCCTCTCTTCCCCATCTCCCGCTCTCTCTCTCTCTCTCTCTCTCTCTCAAGCTACATTGTTGTGTGTGTATGTGTAGGAGAGAGAGAGAGAGAGAGAGAGAGAGAGAGAGAGAGAGAGACAAATGTGTGTGTGTGTGTAGGAAATTAAAGAGAGAGAGAGAGAGCGAGAGAGAGAGAGAAATGTGTGTGTGTAGGAAATTAAAGAGAGAGAGAGAGATGTGTGTGTAGGAAATTAGAGAGAGAGAGAGAGAGAGAGAGAGAGAGAGTGATATATATAGAGAGAGAAAGAGATAGGAAAATAGAGAGAGAGAGAGAGAGAGAGAGAGAGAGAGAGAGAGAGAGAGAGAGAGAGAGAGAGAGAGAGTAGTGGTGAAAGAGTTAGCTTGGCTGACCAATTGTGTGAAAAAGACAGAAACTCTCTCTATCTCTATCTCTCCCTCCAGAAGAAACTATGGAACTAAAAGAGGCAAAGGGGTTTTGCCCGCTACATGCATTGTCATGTATACTTGGGTGTGCACGTATGTGTTAACCCATATAGGATTTGACCAATAAAGACGAGATTTTGACCCGGTGGTCCTAATCTCCGTACACCTCTGGACCGAGGTGTGCAGAGATCGGGCAAGGTTAGAGAATGTGAGGTAGTTTATATTGTGAGGAGTATATATATTGAGAGAACATTCATAATCATTATAGATGGCAACGTCATCAACTAGCATGGAGAAAAAGATTGCATGCTCGTGCACGCTCTGCAAGTATCAAATCCTGCGCAAGCATAGGATATGTAATGAGCATGTGCACAAGTACGGAGAGTTCTGAGAGAGAGAGAGAGAGAGAGAGAGAGAAAAAGGAGTATGCGTGAAGGTCCGACCAATCCAGAGCCAAGGATGGAAGCAGAGGAGGGCTTACAGACACAAGATGACGGCATGGAGAAGATGTTGGATGCCTTCTTCCAGACAAGCGAGGAGAACGCTAACGAAGAAGCACCAGAAGACGTGCGCCTATCTCCTGAAGACATGTTGAGAAAGTTGGCACGTCAACCAATCTATGAAGGCGCCAAAATATATGTGCTTCGTACTTGTCTGTCATTTTTGAATCTGCAGTCAATGTACGGGTGGTCAGATGCAAGCGTCACTGCTTTGTTTAGGTACGTAACTTACAAAAGAGATTTTCCGATTGCAACGATGACGTGCTTGGGGAGGTTTTAATTTAATGTGGCTGAAACAGGTTGTTGCGGGAGCAACTACTCCTGACTGGCAATGAAATTCCCCCCTCTAGGCCAGACGCAAAGCGACTATTGACCTCAGTTGGCTTGGACTACAACAAGATTAATGCATGTTCAAATGATTGCATTCTTTTTTGCAATGAATTCGCAGATTGTTTGTCGTGTCCTAAGTGCAGAGCAATGCGCTACAAACAAGATGCGGTTGGCGAGTCAGTGCGGGCTAAAGTGTTGCGGCATTTCCCTATTATTCCAAGGATAAAAAGCATGTTTCGTTGTGGTTCCATTGCAAAGTTAATGCGATGGAATTCTACGAATGGATCCACTAATGCAACATTTAGGGTGTCCGCTGATTCAAAGGCTTGGATGCACATTGAAGATACCTGGCTACATTTTAAGAGTGAACCACGCAATTTGCGTTTGGGCATAGCAATGGATGGAGTCAATCCATTTGGCTTGAGAAGCTCGTCATGGAGCACTTGGCCTGTGTGCCTTGTCAATTACAACCTCCCCCCGTGGCTTGCCATCAATAAGGGTCATTTGATATTAGGCTTGATTGTGCCTGGTAAGTTCAAGGCAAAAAACATAGATGTTTATCTCGCACCACTAGTTGACGAGCTCCAGGAGTTATGGCATGGGATTGACATAGCAGATGCGGTTGAACCAGCAGGACAACATCATGCAAGGATCCATGGACTTCTTATGTGGACTATGCATGATTGGCCAGGCTACGGTGAAGCTTCTGGTAATGGTGGATGATTTACAAAATTCTCGCTATTCGCAAGCACTTTGTGTAGTACTGAATCATGCTTTAATATATGCAGGGCTTACAACTTCGGGATACAATGCATGTCCAATTTGCGGGCCATCTTTGGATGTGCGCTATTCTACCTCGCTTTGAAAGACAATTTTTTAAGGCCACCATTGTTATCTTCTAGATGGTCATCACTTGCGTAAAGGTCAGCTTGGTCGCGTCGAATGTCGTCATATGCATGTACAAGAGTGGCGTCGCCGATGGGAGCAACATGAGGGGCAAGCTGTTCTAGGAATGAAGCATTTTTCCATTCTCCATACGTTAATGCACTTGCTCGTCCATGTAGTAGATGAGGTTGCAGTGGCAGGTACAGTCCACAATCGTTGGATGTTCTTTCTAGAGCGGTTCATGAAAACACTTAAGGGTTTTGTTCGCCAAAAAACGCTAGTGCAAGAGTCTCTTGTCTTGAAGACCGAATTTCTATCCGTTTTTGACCCAGATATGCCTCGACTATGGAGCGATGAGGAGGATGCAAGATTGGTGGGAGAGGAGCCGCAAAGGCAAGGGGTGCCGAAGAAAATGGACGACGCCATGCGAGAAAAGATCATGAAGTTCTGTATACTAAATTCAGAGCCAATGCAAAAATGGCTTGAAAGGTACGAAGAAGAGAAAGAGAGACGCAATAAGGAGCGACACGATTTCAGGCGAAGCCGAACGATTAGAGGCTTATTCTTGCCAGACCATTTCGCTCCTCTACCTGAATTCCCTACAATGGCATGGTTGGACAAGACAGTGAGAGTAGATCGATATATCGGAGAACCCATATCTCTAGAAGAGGAAGAGCTGGTTATTGGATGTGACTGGAGGTATCATACATACATGGCACTATGGTCGCATGGAAAGCATTTCAAAACACAACAAATTGACAGCAGAAGAAACACGTTTGACAGTGGGGTAGTATCATGCAAAAGAGCAGGGCCAATGCCAGAGACATGAACGAGAGCACTAGCAACCTAGATTACTTTGGTCTGGTGTCAAATATCTTGAAAGTCAGCTTCAGACGGTTCGAGATGTTTTTGCTGGATGTGAAGTGGTTCCAGGTTATTACTTCTGGTCGCAATGCAACGGTACGCAGAGATGGAAACAAGCTCGTGCAGATAGATTCTACAAAAGTTTGGACAGATGCGAGCAACACGTTTGCGCTCCCTGAACATTGCGAGCAAGTGGTCTTTGTACCGGACCCTCGAGAGCCACAATGGTGGTTTGTGGTTCATGTTGCTCCAAGAAATAAACAAGTATTTGAAGGGCAAGAGCTCTTGGAGGAAAGTCGGCCAGACGACGCAGATACTACTTTGATATTAGATGAGATGGACGAAGATATGGCAGAGGAAGCTGATAGATATATGAGGGATGATGCAGACGAGGCAGATATGACACTTGTAGATGAAGATGCAATGGATGAAGACAATCCACCAGAACGAGTTGGGGTAGAGGTATGTGTGCAGTTAGAGATAGACGATGATATGGTGCAAGATCTTATCGATGATGCCTCACTAGTCGAGGCCTATAAGTGTTTGTGTGAAGACGTTGATTTAACATTAAGCTCTTTCTTAATTTAAACAAAGGTGTTCTGACACTTTCTTTTACTTTCTTTGTGTAGGACTTTAGTATGGCAGACCGGTCGCCAGATCTCGGTTCTATGAGTGCGGATGCATTTATGGGCTTCGTCATACGGATGACGCCCACTCAGATGGCACATGCGTCTCAGTATTGGATAGCCAGAGGTACATGTACCATGCCTCCGAGCTTCACACCCGAGGGTTCGACGCCTATGGGGGGTATTCCTATGGGGGGGAATGCCTATGGGTACGACGCCTACGAGGTCTCCCCTTACAGTCGCTTCGAAACCTGGGGGTACGGCAGAGGCGGGTACGTCAGCATCTCTGCTTCACAGGTGCACTCGCCGATCTTGGCGATCGTCAGGTGGAGGTGGTGGTTGCTGTGGAGGAGGGTCCACAGATGCTTCGATCCCTCCTCGCTCACGACCCCCGTCCTACGCAGACACACCTCTCGACACACCTCTTGGCACACCTCGGACACCTTGGGGGGCATACGATCTTAGTGCCTCCAAGGTCTATACTGTACGGCTAGATGGACAGGTTGACATGGATAGTGTCGGGACTAAGATGAGACAGCGGTGTGAGCGGGATGAAAACACACATAGCGCCTCTATAACTACCCGACACACACTCTTGGAAGGATACACACACACACACTATGGGGCACCACTCGGCTTACACAACACACCTGGCCGAGACAGGGAACACACCTATGGAGTGAGAGGAGAGAGACTATCCACTTGCCCACTCCACACAAACACACACACACACACACACACACCCAAAAAACTCAGCTCAAAAGAGGAGAATTTCTGATGTTTAGATACAAATGAGCTTGGGCCAACACCAATGGGGCAAATAGCTCACACAATATGGGTAAAATAAACCAGATACAATCACAAACTGGAGCAGAAACTTCGCTCACAGGAGAAACTTACACAGCCAAAACAATAGAAAAAGAGGGAGGAATTTGGCAAAATGGACAACGCCATCGCGTCCGGAACGGCCCAAAACCCCACTCTACAATGTCAAAGTGCTCAAATCTGACCTGATCGGATGAGCAGTTTACGGCCAAAACAGGCTCCAAAAACCCCAAAAACACACTTGCGGCTGTTCCTCCTCTCTTCTCCACGTTTTTTCTGGTCTTCTCTCTATTTTTTCAGTTCCCACACTTAGCTTTATTACTTGGGCACCCTTGGCCTTTTAGATGACCTCAAACGGACCCCGAACAGCCAAAAACTGACCTCGCAGTGCATAATTGTCACCTTTTTGCATCATCCGCACACCTAGCACTCATTTCTTTTCAAGAATGCATCCGGGCACCACGTGAAGTGGCCCCAAAAGATGGTCCTCATGATGACCTGTCTGCATAATTATCACAAAAAAACATCCATGTTGTGTCTGTACTCATCCGCGTGCAAGTATTGACCCCATTCGCCCTCCTGACACCACTAGATGCCATCTGACGCACCTGCTTACCTCATGTCGTCGGCCCGCGGATAGCTCCCTCGAGAAGTTTTACGCGCTACCAACTCCTCATTATTGTAGAAAAAACACAGTGGTACTGGTAACGATGAAAATCGATGCACTATGTACACCTTGTCCTACTTGTACACATGTGGGCCCCACGTAACCACCTGGCTCTAGAAAATGGGCAATCCTTTATTTGATGCACCATGCATGGATATGTACATATGCGCAATTCCTCGCTCCAAAAAACTCCTGACATAATTTGCCCACCCCCTAGCCTGCTAGAGCATTCATGCTCAGCAGCAGCACTAGTAGATGCTCATTCCACCTGGATCAAAAGGCCAAAGGCATATCGCCTGATTCACAAGAAGCATCATAACACCACACCTACATTTGTCAACAATCAACCAAAATGCACCATAGGCATATCCAACTAACACATCCGCCTTGTCTGGAGTTCCAAAAGCATACATATTGCATGCCACATTCAACCCAACCGATAGAGACAACTCAAGTGACTCATCACCTGGCATCTTGGCTTCACCAGCCATAGCAACAACCTGCAAATCATGCACCCAAGTAGCTAAAAGCATTGTGTGAAGGTAAAGTTGTTGATATCCAAAGCACAAAAGTATCCCCGCAGCACACATATCCCTAGCATAGGCATCCACATAGCTGAGATTGGACTCATATATGCCAAACCCCTTCTCATCATCATAAGCATACTCATCATCACACATAACTTTATCCAAATCATAATCATGGCTAGCACCACTATCCATAGCTTCTAGCATGGGTTCATCAGTCTCCAAGAATACAGATCCCTGCTCTAAACCACAATCATGCTCATAAATCGGTTCAATCATTGCACATACATCAAAATATGGCTTCAAAACAGGCTCCACATCTAACAAATCCACAAAATGGCTCTCAACCTTGCCCTCTTCCCTAATTTCCAAGGAACTAGTATCCAAAGATACGTGCTCATCATCAATAACCTCAACCTCACACTCACACCCAGAATCACAAGGTACACAAGTAGCCAATGCATCCTCTTCAAGACTTTTCAATCCTGTATCCAAAGCATTACTCACCTCTTTAGGCTCTTCCATAAACCTGTCAACCTGCAAGACCTCTTTACGCTTCACAATAGACCTTGGGAAGAAACGAGAAACATCATAGGATAGGCTACTTTTCACCTGCTTAGGCTTAACTTCATCTTCCATGCCAAATCCATCTTGCACATGCATACCTGTACTGATACCATGTTCCTCAAGACGCTTAAACTTCCATTCCTTGTGCTTTGCAATGCATACCGCATCTCCAAAAGACTCGGGCGTCTTCAACTCAACCTCAAACCGCAACCGAGGTGACAAACTATCAACAAAAGAACTTTTCTTCAATGAACAAGGGGGGGTCTCATCCTTAAGAGCAACACACCAACGAGTCCATAAATCTGTAAAAACTTGTATATAGGCATCAACACCTTGACAAGAACCTTGCTTAAGAGCATTGAGCTCATTCCATACTGCATTTGTATCTTCAAAAACCTGGAAATGCTCCAAAAAAGCTTCTATAAACTTGTCAAGACTCAAACCATAAGAAGAAGCCACTGCTTCTTTAGCTTCCAAATCCCTGAACCAAACACGGGCCTCATCTTTCAAAAGCAATCCAAATAGCCTCAAAATCTTGTCCTCATCACACATATTGTTGCTTATGCATGCCACCTCGACTTGCTCTAGAAAGTCTTTCGCATCTTCACCACTTCTTCCATGAAATTTCGGATAAGAGAAAGCCATGGCTACCCAAGCTACTATGCTTTGAGAACCCCTTCAAACACACGTACAAGAACCCAAACTTTTTGACTGACTCAGTTCCCAAAAACTTCAATGGAGCTCAAGCTTTAGATAAGGACAAACACATGCACATCAAATGAGTTTTCATAGTTAATCATCGGAATTACAACAGGCAAAGGACATTCCAGGATCTCTCATAATCTTCTTGGCCCGAACATAAAGACTATGCGCTGCTGGAAAAAAATCTTCCTAGACACATGAACATTTATTTGGATTCTTTGAGTTAAATGAAAAGGAGTGAATTGAGGTCCATTTTGATCATCCATTAAAGCCAACCATGAAGCTCCCAAGAAAGCACACCTGTCTTATCCTCTGATTTTGCCAAAATTTCAGCAGCATAACAGCATAAAATGGCTCAAAAGACCAAAAGACCAGCCATCATAACTTGGAAAAATTTTGACAGAGTTTCCCCAGAAGTAGAGCAATGAGAATCCAAAATATAGACTGTATCTGTATGCATAAACTGCCAACAATAGAACCCGAGCATCAAATAGGACTCACTAGTACATAGCCTATGGCGAGGTCACGAAAAGGGTGCTCCAGCTACCTGTATCACCGAAAGGATCTCCACATTTGAGAATCCCCCAGCTCAATAAAACCTCACGCTATCGACCCTCACACGAAGGCTAATGCAAATCGCGTATAGTCAAGTCTCAGAAATGACTATCTTCTAGACCAAGTCTCAGAAATGGCTGGGACTGCCAAATAAAACCAAATATGGCTCCACAAAAGCGTACAATGGCAGTTTCCACAAGTAACGTACAATCCAGCAGACAATGCGCTCAAACAGGTGCCAAATGATGCATACCCACAGCAATGACAAGTGACTCCACTGCTAGTATATCCCTGTACTCCAGCTACCTGTACCTGTGTGAATCACCTGTACCTGTACCTGTCCCTGTCCCTGTCCCTGTAACTTGTAACCTGTTACCTGCAACCTATAATCCCGAATCTCGAAGCTTGAAGCTCGAAGCAGAAGGTACTCGAAGAAGATCCTCCGTGGGGGCGCCAAAAGAATGTGAGCGGGATGAAAACACACATAGCGCCTCTATAACTACCCGACACACACTCTTGGAAGGATACACACACACACACACACACACACACACACACACACACACACACACACACACACACACACACACACACACACACACACACACACACACACACACACACTATGGGGCACCACTCGGCTTACACAATACACCTGGCCGAGACAGGGAACACACCTATGGAGTGAGAGGAGAGAGACTATCCACTTGCCTACTCCACACAAACACACACACACACCCAAAAAACTCAGCTATAAAGAGGAGAATTTCTGATGTTTAGATACAAATGAGCTTGGGCCAACACCAATGCGGCAAATAGCTCACACAATATGGGTAAAATAAACCAGATACAATCACAAACTGGAGCAGAAACTTCGCTCATAGGAGAAACTTACACAACCAAAAAAACAAAAAAAGAGGGAGGAATTTGGCAAAATGGACAGCGCCATCGCATCCGGAACGGCCCAAAACCCCACTCTACAATGTCAAAGTGCTCAAATCCGACCTCGGATGAGCAGTTTACGGCCAAAACACTCCAAAAATCCCAAAAACACACCTGCGGCTGTTCCTCCTCTCTTCTCCACATTTTTTCTGGTCTTCTCTCTGTTTTTTCAGTTCCCACACTTAGCTTTATTACTTGGGCACCCTTGGCCTTTTAGATGACCTCAAACGGACCCCGAACATGCCAAAAACAGACCTCGCAGTGCATAGTTGTCACCTTTTTGCATCATCCGCACACCTGGCACTTATTTCTTTTCAAGAATGCATCCCGCCACCATGTGAAGTGGCCCCAAAAGATGGTCCTCATGATGACCTTTCTGCATAATTATCACAAGAAAACATCCACGTTGTGTCTGTACTCATCCGCGTGCAAGTATTGACCCCATTCGCCCTCCTGACGCCACTAGATGCCATCTGACGCACCTGCTTACCTCATGTCATCGGCCCGCGGATAGCTTCCTCGAGACATTTTACGCGCTACCAACTCCTCATTATTGTAGAAAAAACACACTGGTACTGGTAACGATGAAAATCGATGCACTATGTACACCTTGTCCTACCTGTACACATGTGGGCCCCACGTAACCACCTGGCTCTAGAAAATGGGCAATCCTTTATTCGATGCACCATGCATGGATATGTACATATACGCAATTCCTTGCTCCAAAAAACTCCTGACAGCGGGTTCACTAGCTCGTGGAGGTGCAGTTTTCTAGGACAATCATGACGTCTTGGACTCATAAGGATCGCAACAAAATCAATTATATAGTGGAGACCATCATGAGAGAGTATCGGCATGCTCCGGGTTCAGAGGAGCTTCGGAGGAGGTGGATCACGAATGTTGGAGGGGACACCGTGAAACATCATCGAGATGCAACTCGTCGGGCTTTCAGGCAGGGCTCGCTGAAGCCTTCGGGCATCTCACACGAGTCGTGGCAATAGATCAGGGAGGAGGAGGATACAACGGACACGAGGTTCAGACAGCAGCGTCTCGCCACGGAGGTACATAGGGAGACTAAGGGCACATCTCATCTTGGCAGCGGAGGCTTTGACACCTTTCGCTATGAGTTTGTGAGTTTCCAATCCAATCCTAGCTATGGAGTTTTTTTTCAAGAGCGATGAATCATGTATTCTTAATTACTTTGGTTTTTGTATAAACGTAGAATCTTGTAAGTGAAGTAATATCATACTAATTTTGTGACTTGTCCCTTTATATGCAGGTTGTGACGCGCGAGTCATCAATGGTTTTTCTATATATGTTTTGTGAGACACAGACACATCTCTATGTTTCTTTCTTGTATAGACATGCACATATAGGTGTTGATCATGGTTTTGGTTATGGTTTTGATTATAGTTATGGTTATAATTATGGCTGGTTTTGATCATGGTTATATATTGTTATGGACAAGTGTGGTTTTGGTTATGGTAATTATGTAGGAATTTAACGAACTTTATGGTTATGGTTATGGTTATTGTTTTGTTTATGGTAATGGTTATCGTTATGGTTTTGATCATGGTTATGGTTATGGTTTTAATTTGGTTATGGTTTTGCACAAAGTTCGTTATATATGAAGTTCGTTATGGTCATGGTTTTAATTTGGTTATGGTTTTGCACAAAGTTCGTTTCATTTCTTCCATCAAGTTGTGCCTGAAATCTCATGTGAGATCCTACATGGATATCATGTAGGAGGCGTATATATGTTTTTTTTTGAAAAGTTTATGTTAAAACGAAGGGAACTCTATGGGAGCACGGTTGATTTTGGTGCTGCTCGCTTTCTTCGGCAGAGGACAGTCAGTCTGGCTGTGGCTGTGTCCATCTTTTCACTGGGCACAGGCTAGGCTGCCTGTCCTCTGCCCAAGATTTTTTTTCCTGATATGGTCGTCAATATAGGCGTCGATACAAGCGTTGAAATATGCGTTGAAAACTAGGACTATCGACGTAGATATCGACGTGTATTTTGACTGTTTCATACGGACGAGGATTTCGACGTTATTTTCGACAGTTGGCGTCGAAATTTGCGTCGAAGGCACCTGTTTTTGTTGTAGTGTATCCTTTAATTGTATGCCTTGCATCCATCTAGCATCTTCAAAAGGATAATTCTTAAACTTAAAAAGATATTGTCAGATAGTATTACCGCTTCTTAGTACCTTGTCTTCATGTCAGAGAATGGACTCGGGTTGTAGCACCTCTTCTTGGTCCTCGATCTCCGGTGGGTCTTCAATTGTTGGTTCTTGTGGTGGCTCTTCTTTGTAAGGTTTTAGTAGGTTCACATGGAAAGCATTGTGTATGAGCCAATGATTGAGAAACTTGAGTTGATAGGCCATCTCATTGATTGGCCCAACAATCTGGAAGGGACCATAGTACCTTTTTGCTAACTTAGCATAGTACTTTTGGTGTCCCGTAGGATTCTTGCCCGTCGTGTGTATTAATCGAGCCTTGGGAAATTTGAGTAAGACCCAATCATTTTCTTTAAAGGCTTGGGCTCTTCTGTGCTTGTCAGCAGCAGCCTTTTGCCTTTGTTGTGAGATAGAGATAGCATCCTTAATCTTTTGGAAAGATTCTTGTAGGTCTCGGCTATACTCATCTATAGAAAAGATCTTCCCGTGTACCTTAAGTAGCAAGGGACTTTTTGATCTTCCCTCAATTACCTCAAAAGGTGCTTTTCCCGTGGAAGTATGTACAGTGTTATTGTACACATACTCCACTAAGGGTAAGTACTTCTCCCATTGGGATCTTTGATCTACTTCCGTTACATAGGCTTTTAGTAGATCGAGAATTGTTAGGTTAGCTATTTCACTTTGGCCATCCATTTGCGCGTGATAGGCCGAAGAGAAGTTTAGCCTTGTTCCTAAATTCTCAAAGAGACCCTTCCAGAAATTACTGGTCATTCTAGGATCTCTATCCGACACTATGGACATTGGCAAGCCATGGTACTTGAAGAGTTGTGAAATGAAGAGGGTTCCCATTTGATAGGCTTTGATAGTCTTTTTGACAAGTATAAAATGAGCTTTTACAGAACCTGTCTACTATCGTCCATATTCCCGTATTCCCATGGATAGACTTAGGCAATCCAAAGATAAAATCCATGGATATGCTCTTCCATGGTGAATTAGGAATTGGCAAAGGTTGAAGCAATCCAGGTTGCTTCTCTCTATCAAACTTCGTCTTTTGACATACCACAGATTTAGAAACATACTCTTGTATGTTTGCTTTCATGGTAGGCCAATAGAAATATGTTTTTCCCTTTAGGGTCGACTGAATCCCTCTATGCCTTGCATAAGGAGGAGCATGGGATTCATACATTACTTTCTCACGTAGTGAGCTAGTAACGCATAGTCTATTGCTGTAGAGAAGATAACCATCTTGTAAAGTAAATGGTTCCTCTTTCTTCCCTAGTGCAAGGGCTGAAATCACATCTCTAAAATCGGGATCAATAGCATACTCATCTATCATAGAAGATAGATCATTGTGAGTTGCTATGGAAACCGCATTCACTCTCGACCGTCTTGAGAGTGCATCGGCTACTTGATTATGCCTGCCAGCAATGTGAGCAATATAAAAATGAAATTGCGAAAGAGTTTTCCCACCTCATTTGTTTGTTGGAGAGCTTAGTCTACGTCATGAAGTACTTAAGACTTTGGTGATCAGTTTGCAGAATGAAAGGAGTCCCCAATAAATAGTGCTTCCATGAGTCTAAGGCATATAGAACTGCAAGGAGTTCCTTTTCATATATTCCTAGAGCTTACTTAACATGGTCGAGCCTTCGACTTTCATAGCCTATGGTGTGCCCTTGTTGAAGCAAAACAGCTCCAAGGCAATCACCACAAGCATCACATTGGACCTCAAATGGCTTTGAGAGATTCGGTAGTGTAAGCACAGGTTGAGAGATAAGCTTTTCTTTAAGCTTTTCAAAAGCATTGTTCTCCTTGGCAGACCATGTGTACCTAACGTTTTTCTTTGTTAGGTCATGTAATGGTCCTGCTATTAGTGAGAACTTTTCCATGAAGCGTCTATAATATGCGCACATACCTATAAAGCTTCTTAACTCATGAAGATTCCTTGGTTTAGGCCATCCTTTTATTACCTCTAACTTTGATCGATCCATTTGGATGCCATCTTGAGAGATAATGTGACCTAAATACTAAATCTCTTGTAAGAAAAATTCACTTTTCTTTCGATTAACATGAAGTTTATTCTCTCTTAGAACTTGAAATATTACCTGGAGGGTAGCTTGTGTTACCCATTTCCTTAGCATCTATATACATATCTTTTTCCCTGAACTTAAAGGAGATTCTCCTTTCAAGGAATTTAGCATTGGCAGCCATGCGATCAAACCATGGTGCCCCTAGGATTACATCCTCATGTTTGAGAGGAGAGATAAAGAAGTCCTCTTTGTCCACATAGCTTTGGACATGAAGCCTCAATTTCCGGATCAAGGGAGTGATTGAAGCTTCTTGCCCCTTGAAAGCACCGTCTGCGGGTAGGACATCTCCCATCTCGTAGGCTTGTATGCCTAGCTTGGTGGCCAACTCTATAGATATAAAATTATGAGTAGAACCAGGGTCAAAGAGAATAAAAGCATCATGTTCCCTTACCTTTCCCCAAGCATGGCATAGAGGAGATCCTTTGTGATGAGTTTCCTCCTCTTGGATTTTGACCAAGGTAGCTCATGGTGGTTGTTCTTTTGGGGACAAGCGTGGTACGCATGCCCTTGTTCGTCGCACTTGAAACACTGGTTATCCTTGTGATAACACTCAAGTTCTTTAGGAGAGAGTTTATTTTTGCCTTTGTAAACTCCCTTCTCCTTAGCTTTGTTGGAATTGCCCTTAGGAGACTTCTGGACATTGTCCTTCCCCTTAGGCTCATTGGAACCCTTGTTTTGAGGGGGCTTAGAATTCCTCTTAGGCCCTGTTTGGAA
The DNA here is from genome assembly GCF_014529385.1 of Adiantum capillus-veneris. Classification (NCBI taxonomy): domain Eukaryota; kingdom Viridiplantae; phylum Streptophyta; class Polypodiopsida; order Polypodiales; family Pteridaceae; genus Adiantum; species Adiantum capillus-veneris. The sequence continues at coordinate 36,652,640 of NC_140951.1, read as the reverse complement.
ATTGATTCGAGAGGCCACCATATATGATGTATTACCGCCGATATAGTGCGTGGCGTTTGGGAGTTGACATACTCTGCCATTTCTTTGGTTAAGCCTGCACAAAATTGCTGCTTTTGCTCTCCAAAATCCAACTTTTTGAAGACAGTGGCTTTGAGTTGTAGGTCCCAAAACTTGCCTACATATTTGTGGATGGATTCATAGGGAGAGAGCTTCAAGATTCTCCATTCGGTGAGTACTTTGTCTTTGGCATCGGTGGCCAAAAACTGCTTCATAATGGAATCTCTTAAAGCTTTCCATGTTCGTGGAGCTTCGCCGTTGGCCCGTAGGCTAGACTAGCATTGTCTCGTGGAATTTTGAAAGTGCATAGCTACACGACGTAGCTTAGATCCCTCATCTCCGAACGCCGCATCGAATTGTTCAATAAAGGCCAAGACTTTGTCCGTAGCACCAAAAGTGTCATCGTAGGTAAGGAAAGACATGCTCTTCCCTCCCTCTTTGAACTTCTTGAGCTTGGATGACCTCTTCACGCGGCATAGGATTTCCTATGGCCTCTTCTTTTTGATGGTTCAAAGGTTGCACCATCACTTTCTTTAGAAGATGAAGAATTTGAGGAAGATGGAGAAGAGGGTGACCTGTTTCTCGCGTTTTTCTTGCCTTGATCTTCGTTGTCTTGACCATCAATTTCATAAGAGGAAGAGGATGAAGAAGATGGAGAAGAGGGTGTCCTCTTTCTCGTCTTTTTCTTCTCTTGCTTTTTGTAATCCCTCTTTGAAGCATGGTGTGGAGAAGTATGTGATGGTCTTCTCCGTTTTGGAGGTGATGGAGAGCGTTTAGCCCGCCGCCTTCGTGGACCATCTCTACCGAGGTGGTGGGAGACTCACTTCTTTCTCGTTCCTTTGGTGGAGGATCTTGAGTTCTCCTTTGAGAAGGAGATGCGTCATCAAGGAGCAAATTTCTGAGCCCTTCATAGGGATCCTCTTCTTCTTCCTGGATCGGAGAGAGACCTCTTTTGGAAGTCTCACAAGGAGGCTTCCTAGGTGTTCTGTTGTCATGGTGGGGAGTTTGAAGAATCCCATGAGCACGAAGCTGCCGTTGCACTTCACTTTGGAGGGATGGAATGCCCATGGCTTGTTGAAGCCTAGAAACAAGATAGTTAACAAGCATCGGGGCATCATTAGTAGCTTGCTCATTAGAAAAATCAAATTTATCAACATTAATTTCACTCTCTTTACTATTGTCAGCAATTCTAACAACTTTTAGGTGTAAAATTTTTAGGTGTACTTTGGTACTTCAAGCCCTAGTTGCTACTCCTCTGTACCCCTTTAGAAAAAGCACTCAAGCTACTGTACTCGTGGCTCGAATACCATTAATTGCAAGGAATAGAAGAGAGGGCCGTTCAACACCAAAACAACACTGGCTCTTGTCAAGCTTCTAATAGCTCCATAGTGGTTAAGCCGTAGGCAAACCCCGTAAGACTCCACTATTAAGACCATAGCTCTCGACGGTGATGCCCCATTAACTGCACAAAGGTAGGCACACCGCAAGGCTGAAAAATACCTATTCTACTTACTCACATGCAATTAATAGTACCAACCATTTATAGCTAGCTTGAGGATCTCCCTTCTTGAGCCAGAAAAGAGAAACCGCTCTGATACCAATGTAGCATTTAATGGCCTAGTAACTTTTGTGTAGCGGAAAATAGCATGAACATAGTGAGCATTTCATAAGAATAGATTCCTAATGAGATTAACAAGAGTGCTTGGGTGGAGAGAGCAACAAAAAGAATAACACCTAGTTAGATAGCATGAACAATACTTCAAAAGAGAGAGAAATTAAGCAATTGACAGTAGTTGATGACCGGATTTGCATGGAGCCGGTCCCCCCTCCAAAAGGCTTTGTATTATGGTTTCTCCCATTAAGAGAGGCATTTTACAATACAATTTCTTGTGTTCCTTCAATACTAGCTAGTGCAATGAAGATGGAAACTTCATGCACTATGAAAAACACTTATCAAACACAACATCAATTCCCTCACGGTCTCAGATCCAAGACCTCACACACCTTTGAAGATGGTGAGAGCTAGCGGGGTATGAGAGTAGATTGAGAGGAATAAGGAGTATTCTTACGAGAAAGATGTACATTTCCTCACATAATCACTCATATTAGCATAGCTTAGCTTAGTAATTAGCATGGTAGAGGAGATGAGCATGCATTGAAGCTTGGCTCTTGGTTGGATGTTCATCACAAAGCCAAGAGTTGTTGGTGTAGGCCTCCCTTCTCACAAGCTTGGAGTAGGTGGTAAGCTTTCCATTAAATCTTGAGAAGGAGAGAGAGTCTTCTTTACTTCACACATGAGCTAGTGTGAGTGTGTAGGTGATAATGCCTTTGAAAAATCAGCCCCCTCTCTCTCTTGGTCGACCCCCCTTGCTATTTGCTCTTGCTAGCATCCTATTGGACCTCCCCAGGCTTAGCCAATGGTAATTAAGCAGCATAAGTGATAGCCTTCTGACATGTGTCCCCCTTTCCCCTTTTGTGAGATCTTTAGGTAATTAATAAATGCAACTAAACTCTCATTGGACCCCTTTGCCTCCTGGCCAATAGGAATCAGGCAAGGAATTGGGCTACTGAATGCTCATTGGACCCCTTGGGAGACTGTCCAAAAGTCTTGTAGAGAGCTTAATTCTTATTGGTTCTTTTATTGAGTGTTTTTAAATTAATTAAACTAGATTTACTCTAGCCTGATTCTCATTGGTCCACCTCCAAGGCCATACAGTAGGATTTGGATACACCTTGTGGGCATCTGGGCTAGGGAGCTGACATGTGTCCCTCATTCCCTTTGTGTAAAGGGAGCTTGTGTGTGTGTGTGTGTGTGTGTGTGTGAGTTTCTCTCTCATCCCCTACTTGCAAGGCTCTCCCCCTACATAGAAGGCTCTCCCCCTCCTATGTAGGGATTGATAAAGAGTTTTTGTGACACACACTAAGCATCCAATTTCCCTAATGTTTGGCCTTTGGACACAACCTTTGAATTTTGGAACCTTAGCATTTTGGAAGTCTTAATGGGCTGAACCTTAGGGTCTTTTAAGCCCATTGTTTCACATTGCTCTTTTGCAGATGGCCCCCCCTTTGGATCCCTATTGTGGCCAGTTTGCTAGCTTGACCAATATTCTAGCTTTTTCTCCCCTGGCACTTCCCCATATTAAATGATTAGTTTAACATGAGAAAATCATTTAGGAGAATTACATATTGATTATTATGAAAATATTTTGTTTCCACTATCTCTCTCTCTCTCTCTCTCTCTCTCTCTCTCTCTTCAACTAAAATTTGATTGTTGTCGATTCACGGCCAACTTACATTCAAACAAAAACCACCATGGATTCATTCAATACACTATTAATAAGACAAACAGAAGTTCCTTACACACAATTATGGTCTATTTCATATAGCAAACCCCAAATCTATGTGGCTCATTGCATCAAAAGTAAATACATATGGGGGGGGAGATACATCATGGGTGAGGTGGATGAAAGAAGGGCGGTGGGGGGCCATATGCTCTGGGAGGAAACAAAGGTCTTGCCAACGGATGCAGTGCACCAAATGGTGGGGGAACTCCTCCAAATGGCAGAGGGTACGAACTATATGTGGGGGGGGGCTGTAGGTAGTGAAAGAGGCAATGGATCAACTCTGGGATGGATCAACTCTGGGCGGGGCCTCAGATGTGGAGGCAATGAATGCACTAGGAGATGGTCCAATTGCATGCCATGCCAAAACTGGGGCCGTGAAAGTGGGATACGAAGCTGCTACTACCCCTACCTGACTGCTGAGTGGTGTAGGGAAAGGTGGCTCCAACGGATGAAGCTGCTCTGTCACTTGCTTCGGTTGCTCAGTTACCCGAGTTCTGTCACTCCTATAAAACATCAATGTCGAGCCTAAATCGGAAGGAAGGCGCTGAGCTGGCTCTAAACAAGCACTAATAACTGACCAATCCTTCTCACAACAACTGATGCAATGCCTGCGTAGTAGTAAACATTGAGCTGCCAATGTCCCCACTCCTGCAAAACAATCCAAGAAAACATCTCCCATGTCTATAAAAGTACCTAGTAGCCATCTACAAAAAGAAAGTAATCTTTAGATTTGTTATACCTATAGTTTTATAGGAACATGAAGAAAAACTTCCAAAAAGTTTCTACCACCTGGCAAGTACTGGACTCCTCTCAACACCTCTACGATCAAGCATCCACTGTGTAGAATGTGAACCTGGTAGCTTCTCCCACAACATGTTGTCATTTGTAGAGAAGCCATGTACATTTGTTGCAAACTCTCCATCCACTTGATCATACCTTGAAAGCCGACACCCACCGGTTCTTGGAGGTGAAAAAATGACCAACAACAAAGTACCAACCTATGAATAACAGTAGATCGTTGTTATTTTGAAATGCAAACATCGAAGTTACTATTCAATATCAAAACAAAAAATAACATACCCCCTCTACATAGTACTGAACAGTCGTGCAACTAGACTCTGACAGCCGTATGTACAATATCCTCAACAACTAGAAACAAGCTCCCTTTGTCTTTGAAGTGACAGTGGCAGATGTTCTGCATGACATGTTGCCACAACCATGCCATCAACCAAAAGCAACTCGGTTGCCAGAAGGAATGGAACATCCACAAGCTCACTATCCCATTGGTTCCATAAAGGAACCCCACCCGTGCTAGCTGCATGTGGCCTAGTGTGTAAGGGAAAAGCCATGTACATCAAACATACGCCACCCAATCTCAAGCTGGGGTTCATTTTCCCTGTTCTTGATAGAGAGCCCAAGAATCTACGTAGTGACTGCATAGAACTTCATGCAATCTTTGTTAGCACTAAAATTGTGGACATAACTTTGATTGCAAAATAGCGTGGCTTACCTGTCATTGCACAACACATCTGGAATAGCTTTTTCCAAGCACTTGACACTAGCATGCACTGCAAGGTGGTGTGGTTCTACATGCATATCTGTATGTAGCAACAAAAGATCAAATATATCTTTCAAGCAATGCTAAAGAGAACAACACAATAGTAACCATTTTCACATACCTGAAGGGTTTTCTCCCACAAATCTGGCCATGTCTGATAGGTCCTCTGCAGCCCTACCATGTGATGGTGAACATGGAGGGGACTGCTGGATGCCCCCTACTGGTCTTGGAGTGAAGGAAAGTGTCAGTACACTGTGGCTCATAGCACCAAGGCTATGAGCACTATCGCTAACTTCTACAGAATACTCCTCAACCACATGCTCGCTCTCACTATCATTGGAAACAACAGCCCTCTTCTTTCTCTTTCCACATTGCTGGTCAGCCAATGGTGCTTGCGGGCCTTTCTTTGAGGCCTGTTTCTTTTTGTCCGAATTCTTTGATGTGTTTGGAGATAGAGCATCTTCTATCACAACGGATTTCTTCCGTGACACAGTATGCTCCGCTATTAATTAAAAAAGAACAGTTATTGAGCCCATGTTGTATTGCTGCATGGCAAAGGTAAAAACTATATAGTATGATACCTATGTATAGCGCTTCCTCTTCGGGTGCATACTCTTGTCCGGGTAGTCCAACCACCAAGGACACTTGAGCCACGCTCCCTTTGGCTGCAAGTCGTCTATCCACTCGTCTGGATATAAGCCCGTCTCCTCTCTCTCTGACATGCACCATGCATCACTGGGGTGCTCGGGAATGGGGAAGACAAGAGCATCTCTCCACCATCTACAAGATAGACCACAATGTTTTGAGCCACGGAGAACAAGATTAGTGTATCCTACTACATTCTTAATTTGTCAATTAAAGATGTCAAACCTGTACAACAAGCGTAGTGCCGTGCAAGCAAAGTGGGGTTGCTCTTCGGGATCCTATGTGGACTTGATCCGAGCACTCCACTTCTTGAAGGCCTTGTCAAAGTGCTTCCGTCTGTATGTTAGTAATGTGTGTGCAAGTGTGCAACCATGCCTACCTTCAGCCTTCTCGTGTTGGATATCAACATTATGATTCTCGCCCTCCATTTTCTCGGCCATCTCAAGCACTCTCCTGTAACAAATAATAAGTCACAAGTTAGATTATCAACAAATTGCTAGCTGGTGCACATAATCACTAAATCTAACCTTTCCAATTTCCACCAATACACGTGATATAGAAGCCACTAGATCCAGGCCTTCTCCGTCAACCCTATGCCATTCTCCTTCAAGGATGCATCACCACCTTGGAGCAAATCAATCAAGACGCACTTCCTAGCAAAGGAAAAGCGAGACTTATTTTTCATTGCTATATAATAGAAAGAGAAAGATATCAAATGATTTAAATGACATTTACTTACTCTTTCGGGCTAATGCGTGCACGCACAACCTCTGCCACTCTTGAGGGTGTCATTTTGATGGTCTTCTCGCCCCAACCTGTAAATGATATACATTTTTGAGAAAAATCGTTGCCATTCTTGGGATTTGCAATGGTGGCCATCTCAAGCCCTTTGCGCGTGAAATATTGCTCTGTTTGAGATAGTGCTAGATTGATGCTTTCCTCGTATGCATCAGGTGCCAACTCATAGTCAAAACTCCTTTTTGATGGCAGACCTTCTGTTTTACTACTATAGATATCATTGAACTCTTCCTTTCATTTGCCAAGGACTCAATCAAAATACACATAATAAGATTTTGCAATCAAAACATATTCTCATTGAGCATTGGTTTCAAGCATACCTTCCAAATGAGTTGCGTAAGGACATCCATTGACAATTTTTAGCCCCTTTCATTTGTTTGGACCCCTAAACTTCAATGCCCTTTTTGCTGCCAGACGCGCTCTTTCGGGAAATTTCTGCAAAAGTGAAGTAGGGTCCACCAACCCTAGCTTTCTCATCATGAAAATATCATGAGCAGTTGTGTGAGGCACTGAAACCCTTGTGAACCTGTTTAACACTCGATTGCAATTTACATTGTCAAAAAAATAAGATGCATTTACATTCACAAAAAAACAGTTGGGATTACCTATTCATCATTCCCAAAACCAATAGAAACTTCGTTGTCTCATGGGGTTGAAAATCAACAAGAACGCACTCCACCTTTGGTGCCTTCTCAATTGGGATGTCATTCTTGTTCTTCCACCGCATCCATGCCTCCAATCTGTGATTACCATCCCAAACCACAAAGTACCTCTCGACCATGTGACTTAGCTCGGGGATTCGACGAAGCTCCTCATCCATACAATATGACATTGCAAGATTTCTTGAAGTGTGACCACGGCGAGAAATTGCTTATGTTCCTCCCCAGGAATCCGTTCACTAACAATAAATCTTGCCATGGTTGGTTGGTACCTTGTGTTTGCAATGGAGAGTTGCAAATCCAACACATGGTCATCATGAGTGCGGATGGCGGGGTTTGAAAGAAGTCGACAAAGAGGCAAGCGTGGAAGTGTGCCATCGTATGGAGCTCTATGAGAATCCACCCAGCCCAATGAAATGTGCTTGTCGACCATATTTCTAAACACTTCATCTCTTACATCTTCAATTGTGGTAGCTGTTTCCACATGATGACTCAATCCTCCACTTGATTGTGTTGTTCCATCCACTCCGGTTACAATGGACACAATCCGATCTAAAGAACTCAAGGCTTGAGATTGTTCGGTCTCTTGACTGCATCGTGGAGGGACTTCTTGCTACATAGTAACATCAACCTCATGCACGGCACCAATATTTCTGGATTGATTTCTTGTTCTCATACTTGCGCTAAAGAATTAAAAGAAGATAGATATATGTATGACTATGAGAAATTGTAGCTAAGAGTTTGAGAAAGATAAGTGAGCAAAAGAAGACTTGATAGAGAGAGATGTGTGCAATACAAGAAAATAGAGATGAAGAAAGATAGAGAAATGAAAAGAGTGTGTCAATGCTCTTTATAAAGCTTTTAAATTTTATTAATTAAAATTAATTTTTAAATTTAATTAATTTGAAATGTGTGGGTGTGAGAGGTGGGTGAAGGTGTGTGTGTGTGTGTGTGTGTGTGTGTGTGTGTGTGTGTGTGTGTGTGTGTGTGTGTGTGCGCCTGTGCCTGTGCCTGTGCGTGTGCGTGTGCGTGTCCGTGGGCTTGTGTGTGTTGGCGTGTGCATGTGTGCGCGCATGTGTGTGTGTGTGCGTGTCCGTGGGATTGTGTGTGTTGGCATGTGTGTGTGTGTGTATGTGTGTTTGTGCCACACACAATATGCACACACGCGCTAGCGTGTGTATGTGTGTGTACACACACGCGCATGCCAACGTGTGTGTATGTGTGTGTTTACACACACATGTGTTGCACACACGCTAATGCGTGTGTGTGTGTGTACATGTACACGTAGGTGCGTGCGTGTGTGTGTGTTTACACACACACCCACACATGGACTTGCCAACACGTGTGTGTGTATGTACATAAACACGTGGTAGTCCACGTGGCCATGGAGCGGCCACGTGGATTTGCCACGTGTAACGTCGGCACCGACGATACACGTGGCATGCCACGTGGCCTAGCGTGGGGGCATGTGGCCACCCATGGCCAACGCGTTGGCATCCCGCACACACAGGAGTCCCGCCCTTGTGTAAAGGCCGTCGGCAAAGAGCACCCCCCCCCCCCCCTCTTACCGGGCCCCTCACACAGGCCCCCGCCCCTGGTAGAGCCTGTGCCCGCACACACGCACCTGGTAGCGCTAGCGCACACGTCCCCCCCTTCCTCGCCGCCCGCATGGGGGGGGGGGGGGGGGGGGGGGGGTTGTACTATCGACCGCACGCCCCCGTTTTCCGGTAGCCTGCCCACATGCCCCCGCCTCCCCAACCCTTTGACTTACAGCTTCTTGCCCCCCTTACGTTAGCACACCCGACTACTCACACATCCCCCTTAGACACAAACATTGAAAAGAAAAATTTTAAATAATGATTTGTCTGAATTGCACTAGACTAATATTCACGTGCTCACACAGTCCAACAGTCACACACAAATATTTCTTTTATTAAATATTTTGTATATTTTTTACATAAATTTATTAAAATAATAAAATATTATTAAATTTAAATTTATAACGGCTATATTATTATACGTGAATATATAAACAATTTGTTAGTTTATACAATGTGATCTTGTGCTTAATTATTTGTTTAGCATATTATTATGGCTTGCTCTTTATTTTTCCTGGGTAAAGAGTTAAGAGTTTTCTTATCCTTTTTACAATGGTAAATTTATAATATCTGAATCATTTCTTTTAGAATTAATTTCTCCGATGCAATTTACAACTTTAGATGTAGTCATCGAAGTTGGTGATATTGAAATGAATTTTCCTCTTGAAAGGACGCTCAACAATTTGGGTGAATTCATCTATGTACTGGATGAACAACTTTCACGTAAATACAAAGTCAACGTATCCCATCAAACACAATATGCAAGCTCACATAGCACGACTCCCATTGCCATTGTGGATAGTCCGTCACAGGTGCAATTCGCTCAAAAGGAGTTAATAGATCTATGCACACGGCCTCGAGTTTTGCTCTCAAATAGCTTCAAAAGGAGTACAAGATAAAAACTCTTACAGGCCGAAAAGAAGGGCACATTGACAAAGCTTTTAATGCAAATACAACAAGTGGAACAAGTTACAGAGATTCCAAAGTCTTACAATGGTGATCTTGTTTTAGAATTTCCACCTACCATGGGAAAGCTGCACCATATGGATGCAATGGAGCATAAGTATGATCCTCATTTGTGGTAGAAGCCACAAACGTCCAATATATTTTTTCCAGGTGTAGTGCATCTTAGTCATTGCATAGGATCTCTCAAGTGCATGAATGAACAATGTGTCCGCTTGGTTAATTATCATATTCCCAATACAAGTCATTTCAATGGGTACATACAAAAGGCAACTGCACCCAGACAATATTGTAAGATTGGAGATAAGAGCCTTACATGCCACTTTTGTAAGGCAATAGCTTTCTGTATTGCAACATGTGATTGTGTAGTATACTATGTCATGCCATTCGATGAGATTGCCACTAGAGTCATGATTCATCGTGGCACACATTGACACGATGTGCGTAGCGGCACATCCAAAACACTAACGGACAACACCAAGGTGATGGTGCAAAGGATTTTGACTGTTGACCCACACGCAGGAGCCAGGAAGGTTAAAATGTGTTTGGCAAAAGAAATTATAAGTACAACACTTCTTTGCAACAACACCAACGAAGGAATTTTAGGCGAGCAACAACTATTTGCAATCGCTGATGAGTTGGGGCTATTGGTGCAAGATAATTGGTATGAGCATTTCCTAGATTCTTATTTCGATGCAAAACTCTATGCTAAATTAGTTTTTATCTAAACACTTTGAACATTGTTAGGTTTCGAAGGTCAGTATCTATATTACGTAGAGGGGTTGACAAAGAATTGATGCACTCCTAAAGCTGAAACGAGACTCCACATATGACTTTTGGCATGGAAGCTGGTTTCCTAGTCAAGGTACGAAGGGGGAGAAATATTATGTCTTCAAAATGTCCACAATTGGTCCAGCATCCGGTGTGGACCTGGTGAACCGAATGAGACAAGATCGGGATGGCGATCTTCGACGTGCGTGGATCCAGTTTGATCACACCAGACGTGTTAACGAATGGGTGACTATGGCCTGTCATGTCTATGATCCAAGGTACATGGCGCACCTTAACAGCTTTGTGGGTTGCCTTTGACTCTCTCTAAAACAATTTGTTTGCAGCATGCAGGACCTTTTGACTATTGCAACTTGTGAAATGAAATAGGAAGACATGGAAACACATTGTTTGTTTTAGGAGTGCCTCAATGATGTAATGATATCATGTGGGTGTGACAGAGCTAATTTCTTTAGCTTCATGACGGATGAAGCTCAAGCAATGTTTTCTGTAAGGTTTCTAGTTTCTGAAACCTTAGAAATTCTACAAAGTCTTATCAAATCAACTTGGTTGTTAAGAAAACACTGTAGAATGATCCAACTATGGCAAATATTAGTATTATTGGAACCGTAACCAGAGCTTTACTAGGGTTAGAATTTTTTAGAACCAAATAGCAGAAATTAATTCTGGAAGCTGGGGGGGCTGTGTGGAGCTATGTGGAACCTGCCCAAGATAGAATTAGTAGCAGGGGTGCCATCTTGAGCCTAGGGGCTGCTTGAGCTGCAAGCAATTGCCTTTTTCAGCCTATGAGAGCTTGTGAGTGCCAGAAACCTATAAATAGGACCCCTTGCTTCACAATTTCAAACAGACTCGGAGCCTTGGTAAATTCTCTTTCATCTAGAGGGACCTCTACGCAGAAATCATTAGAGAGAAAAGCTCTACTTGGTTAAGCAACGGTAATTAGCACTAACCGTTAATTAGTAGAACGATGTTAACCTATTTACATTTTTCTTAAATAATTGAAGATTAAACCTATTTATACTCTAAAATTCTCTCCTAATTCAAAATTCTTTGCTGATTATTGAGATTAAGCTTAGGAACACTAAGCTAATTAATTATTATATTATATTAGGGCTGAAATTACTCATTTTAATCATAATTTAATGATAATTATACTAATTAAATTTTGATTAAGATGAGATAATTATCAGAGTTGTGTTAGACTGTCAATATGCTAGAAAAATTATCTTTTAATTTTTTAAATAATTTTTGTAATTATTTAAGCAAAATTATACTGTTTTAAGAGAAAAGTAAAGGGAAAAATGATCAAAATAATCCAAAAAGCTTTGACATAATTATCAGAGATAAAATACATCTTAAGAAACCCATGATAATTATCTTAACCTCACATAATTAGTTTAACTAATTATCTTAGCAAAAAAACATTATTTTAAAGGGAAAATAAAAGGGAAAAAATAGCAAACTAATCCAAAAAGCTTTGAGATAATTATCAGAGATAAAACTCATCTTAAGAAACCCATTGTAATTAGTTTAACTAATTATCTTAGCAAAAATACACTATTTTTAAGGGAAAATTAAAAGGAGAAAATAACAAATTAAACTACAAACCTTTGAGATAGTTGTCAGAGGTAAAACACATCTTAGGAAACCCGTGATAACTATCTTAACCACAGATAATTAGTTTAGATAATTATATTAGTAGAAAAACACTAATTTTAAGAAAAAATTAAAAGGGAAAAAGAGCAAATTACACTAAACAGATTTGAGATAATTTTCAGAGGTAAAATAAACCTTTAGAGATCTGTGATAATTAGCTTAACCATATAAAGTTAATTAAGCTAATTATCTCACTTAAAAGACCTTATTTTTATGTTATATGATTACATGCTATTTATACATAAATCATGTTATATGTTATATGATTACATGCTATTTATCATGATTACACATGTCGAGAAATCCGTAAATCATGTTATATGATTACATGCTATTTATCAGAGTTACAATACATAATAAAAAGACCATGATAATTATTTCAAGGTTGAAGAATTAGTATAGATATTTATTTGAGTCAAATTATACTAATTTTAGCTAGAAATTAGAGATGGAAATTAGATAATTAAGTTAAAAAATTAGAAAATAATTACTAGAGGTCAAAAACATCCTTATCTACTTGTAATAATTATACCATAGTTAATTAGTGAGTTTAGAAAATTATAATTGACCAAAAATCCTATTTATATTAAAAGAAAAATTAAAATAAATAGACTTTGCAGTCAAAAGTTTTTAGGAAACTTATAATAGGTGTAAATCTATGATATAAAGTTGAGAAAATGAAATATTTAAGAGAAAATAAATAGAAATAATATTAAGCTCAAAATAAGCAAATTCCAAGCTTAAAATTCGATGGGGAAATTAGAAAAAAGATATAGAAAATTATAAGAAAACTAGAAGAGCTTAGAAAACTCTTAGGGAAGCTGTGGAAAAGGTTATCATGCTTATATAGGCAAATAAGAAATTACTATATCAAGAATTTCCTAATTAAGACTATAAATTTAACCTAGATTTGGGTAAAATTAGATACAAAGGTGAAGTCTAACTTTCAGATAATTTACCTAATGATTAGACGTCCTTTTAATAAGGATAAGAAGTTATGGCACCTAAAAGGACCCAAGACAATCCTATATCTAATGATGAGGACAGAACTCTAAAAAGAACTAGAGCGTCGCACGACGATGAAGCTGGGCCTAATAGTAGGCCTACAGAGGAGAGTCTTCAGGCACCAGCGCAGCAGCAGATGACCGATCAGTCCCAGGTGGGTTTCTCATTATTCAATTAAGTCTTTAAATAGTTTAAGCTGTTTTATAAGTTAGCACTGCATACATACGGAGTGAGAGAATCAAGAAAGGAATAATTGACCAAAAACGAAAGGTAAATTTCAATGTGCATTTGTTTATAATGTAGGAAAGAATTGTTTGGGTTAAAATTGGTTGAATTAGGAAAGATATGATTGATCATCCTTCACACAGCTTGTCTCAGGACACCTCCGACTCCTTGGTATATTTTGATGATAATGATGGCTTTCCAGCCACGGATAAGTCGGTTACCCCCATGAATGTTGAGTTTCTACTCCGTGTCATGTCTTAATGTTTGTACATAAGTTAGGATACCTTTTCTTATCCTAGGGGAGACGCTCGGTTGTATGGGCACCGGGAACCTTAGGTGGGGATTTATCCACTCCGGATTATGAATAAGGAATGGGTGCCCTTCTCTTTACCCTTATGTGGCCTTGAGACAAGAAGAGTACCGGTCATGGTTATTATGGACAATGTTTTGATTGACAGTACCCTGTTTTAAGTTTAAAGATGTCTGTTTTCTAAAAGAATGCTTTCAATGTTGTCTTTAATAATTGATTGAAGGAATTACTGTGACGGAACGTTAAAAGAAACTATTATTTTAAATGCTAAACCAATGTGATAGTAATTAGAAAACAAAATAATCATGTGTGAGTGCGGGGTGGTAATTGGGGATTGACTAAGGTTGTTAATCATGGATGGGTGGACCTGATCAGTCAGGTAACTATCCATCCATGTGTACTAAAAACGTTTAGAAAACTTATTCACTTGGAAGAGGAATCCACCAGCGGCTGTGCCCTCACATCGGTTAGGGGGGAAAAAGCGTTGGTTGAGGATACCTTAGCTCAACTGGCCGAAATAGTTTTGGACTTTTAATATGTTGTTTCGTTTTGGCTACGAGCAGGACTAGGTCTTCTTCTAAGGTTATAGACCCAAGCCATTGTCAATGGTAAAGGTCTATTCCTTGGATTTTTTTGGTTTAGAGACTCTGGATTTTATTAGGCCTAGAGATCTGTCAAGGATCCCATCCCGATCTTGGTATTGGCGGATTGGGGATCTCACATTTTCAATGGTGGTGACAAGACCAATACAATGAGTGGTCAAGAGCGTTCTTGTCTTTTCCATTGGAAGCAAAGCTTGAATAAACACACAATGAAGTATGTAGTGGAAGCTTCTCAACACACACACAAAGAAATGTGTGAGAAGTGGAGGCAAGCACCAACAAAAGAGGCTATAGTAGCAGAGGCTCGTCTAATACGCCAATGGTGGCGTAAAGGTCATTGCATAGACTATAACATTCCCTACACGGATTCATGGCTTAGTTGGTGGAAAATTCGTATTGCACATTGGGTGGCATTATGATGTGCGTAGAAAGTAGCTCTGATGGACAAAAAACTCCATGCATAAACCTTGCGGAGAGCAAGCATGGCAGCTGGTTAGCAGGGGAGGGTTTTTGTAAACGCAATTCATTATATGATGCATGTACAACCGACCTTGAAAATTCCATCTTACAGAGCACAAAGGCCATTTCATACAGCCATGGAAAACACATTGGGAAGGGTCCATCATGTTAAGTATGGAGCCTGATTTACCCCTTGTAAATTTATGTGGTAAAAACACACATTTGTAAGGCCCCCATTATGAGAGAAGCCATCGTGCGTGAAGGAAAATCACTCGTTGGAAACCAAAATTTTCATGAGCAAAATTTTCACGAAGAAGACAATAAAGCTATCTCAAGAGGATTACATCAAGAAGGTAGTAGAAAGGTTTGCAATGCAAAATGCAAAACCAATTTCTACACCTTTGGCTGGTCACTTTAAACTAACGAAGGATATGTGTCCAAAGACACAAGAGGAGATAGCCTATATGTCAAAAGTTCCATATGCGACAGCAGTAGGTTCTCTAATGTATGCTATGGTTTGGACAAGGCCAGACATTGCACATGCAGTGGGAGTTGTGTGTAGGTTCATGGACAACCTAGGTAAAGAGGATTGGCAAGCTGTGAAGTGGATACTTAGGTATCTAAAAGGGACAACAACAAATGCTTTGTATTTTGGAGGAACTGATATTTTTCTAGATGTGAAGTGGATACTTAGGTATCTAAAAGGGACAACAACAAATGCTTTGTATTTTGGAGGAACTGATATTTTTCTAGATGGGTATGCTGATGCAGATATGGAAGGTGACAAAGATACTCGAAGGAGCACTACTGGCTATGTGTTCACAGTTGGAGGCATAGCAGTAAGCTGGGCTTCAAAGCTGCAGAAAGTGGTCTTACTTTCTACCACGGAAGCAGAGTATGTAGCAATGACGGAGGCAAGCAAAGAAATTATATGGCTTCACAGGTTCTTAGAAGAGCTTGGATTCTCAAACAAGACAATTGTGTCTTGTACAGTGATAGACAAAGCGCTATCCATCTTGCGAAGAACTCAGCCTTTCATTCAAGGACAAAGCACATTGAGGTGAGATATCACTTCATACGCACTCTTTTGGAAGAGGGACAGCTAAACCTAGGAAAGGTGCATACAAATGAAAATCCTGCAGACATGTTTACAAAGGTGGTCAACAAGGAGAAGTTGAGCTTTTGCTCATCTTCAATCGGCATTCAAGGATAAGAAGCCAGGATGGAAAGCAGTCATAGGTTTGGTTTGGAGATTAGTCTCCAAGTGGGAGATTGTTAAGTATGGAGCCTCATTTACCCCTTGTAATTTTTTGTGGTGAAAATACACATTTGTAAGGCCCCCATTATGAGGAGAAGCCATTGTGCGTGAAGGAAAATCACTCGCCAGAAACCAAAATTTTCACGGCCAAAATTCAGGGGCAACTTTTTTTCCCTTCGCCGGAATATTCCTTTTCTCCGGAATATTATGGCTGGACGGTGGTCGAAAAGTGGTCAAAAAACGACCGATCGGTTGGCCGGTGGTCGAAAGTCAATGGCCGGTGGCCGGTGGCTGAATTCAATGGCTGGTCACGTCGAATTCAAAAGCGGACTTGTCTTCTCAAGGGCGGCCACACATGGGCGGATTGGAGGGTCCGGTTTGGACTTATCTACACAAGGGCGGCTACATTTGGCTGCCTCTAATGAGAGAGGACAGCCCTTTTGGCCTATAAAAGGAGGCCATTTCAACACACATTTCATAGTGTGAAGTTGATGCAACAAGGTGGGTGCGAGGTGGTGAGAGTGAAGGAAGGCGGGAGCTCTATTAAGGGTATAATGCCTTTGTAAACTACTTCTTGTTTTGAAGTACTAAAGCCATTGAGTGGTTGGTTTCCCATGGATGTATCCCACATTGGGTGAACCACGTATATCGTTTGTACTCTCTCTCTCTACTCTATAATCTCTTGTGTGTGAAATCTATATCTCTCCATTAAGTAATCTACTCAAATATCTATTTAGCTACGTCTTATTTCCTAACACATCAATACAAAATCTTGCGGAACGCCATGAAAAACATCCCAGCCAAGTGATAAGAGCAGTGAATGAAGCTATTGAGGGCACTCCGATGTATAAACAACCAACTCCATTGATAGGAGATAAGGAGACATCAAGGCAAAAACGCAAGCCAAATGAGGTTATCAACGTGGAAGATGATGCATCGCATAGGCTTGAGTATAACTCGGTCATCAAAGATCTCAAGAAGTGTGGAAGACCACGTAAGATCAACTTTGTAGAAGAAGGGATATCACAAACCCCAAAATGAAGTATAGGTTCTGGTGGACAATATGAGTTGAGCACAAGGTCGATGAGGCAATGTGGGCCATATGCCAAACTCCACAAGGTAGTAGGGTCACATGTAGCGGCACGCCAAGAGGAGGACGAAGGTGTGGATGCAGTATTGCAGGTTCTAGCCTTGGTATACCGGGCCCATATTTTGAAGGATATCGAAAGCATCCAAATGGTGTGGTGTGTCAATGGTTTTGGTTTTGTCTAGATCATGTCTTGCATTGCCATATAGTAGATCAGAAAATTGAACCGCAGCCTCAGCATCCACCACACACTTGGCCCATGCATGTGGGCACCAACCTATCGGAGGATGAGGTGCAAATATTGCATGAAGGGGGGGTATCAAGTGGAGCTCAGCAAAGAAGGAATATTTAATGTAACGCTGGTTGTTCTTGGACGAAATATGACCAACTCTTCTTTCAAGTCAAAAGATACATCCACTCGTGAAGGCAGTGCAAGAGCCACCATGCGAGATGGTGTGCGTGTACGGTATCAGACTTCCATTTTCAAGGATGTTGCTCGCAAGATCAGTTTAGCACTAGCCCTAAGAGCGAAGGTCGTAGAAGAGATATGTGCAGTAGATGGTGTTAATGAGGTCTTCAAAGTAGAGACCAAAAGTGAAGATGGTCATGTCGGGATATACAAAGTTTGTATTTGCAACCAGCCATCGTGCACATGTCCAGACTTCATGGAACGAGTGTCAAAGCAAAAACCATATCTTGCATGTAAACATTTGTATTCTATTTATCTTCGTGTGCTAGGGTTAAGCCAAAATGAGAACATGTTTATCCATCAACCAATTTTGGCAGATGCTAATATCTTTAGGGCACTGAGCCGAAGCTAGACCTATCTAGGCATGGATGCATAGCATTTGTCGTTTCTCACATTTTGTTTGTATGCTTCACAAAATGGACAACTGTACTAGTTTCAAATTTTATCTTATGATGACCACATTTTGGTACATTGATTTTCAGTTTTTTTCAAATTTGGGAAATGGTTGTTTATCTGTCAAATCGTGAATAAAGTAATATAATATTTGCACAATGGCTATAAATTACCATTGCTTGAATCTATTTTTGTGAAAGCGTCCAGTAGCTTCCGTTGCACACCTCTAGTACTTTTCACGATGATCGACGATCTTGAGAATAAAATCAAGTTGCGTGGGATGCCATGAAAGCCATTCCCAACGGAGAGGCGTTGTATGGAGCCGACTAGTTTAGGGAGGCTCTAAAGGCAACAGTCAATGTGTATCGCCTCTATCATTGCCACATGGAACTCAATATGTGGACCTTACTCAGCTTGGTCGAGAAGGGACAATTCGCTTTCTCTTACTGGAAGAAGATTGAGATCATCACAGAGGAGGATGAGGAGGAAATGACGCAACAGCTAGGGAACGTGGTGAATATTCTTTTGCCACTCAAAGGCAACACATCTACTCCTAAAACCGGGCCTTCCAGAATATGAACGCTTCTTGCCTATGTAATGCAAGTGCAATAAAATGTAACTTTCTATTATGAATGGATGTTATTGTTTTAAGTACCCTTAGCTCGCATATCTTTGTCTATGTCTCAACCTCCCTAATACCTCTCTCTCTCTCTCTCTCTCTCTCTCTCTCTCTCTCTCTCTCTCTCTCTCTCTCTCTCTCTCTCTCTCTCTGAGACATAGAGATATGAAAAAGGCGAAAGAGTCGACAAGGAGGAAGAGAGAATATTTTTAGAAATATGCTCAACTGATTCCTAAAAAGCACTCACCAAAATTGCTCGCATGGAAATATCCCCCGGCCACCACATGGCACAACACCGTACCAAAATTGGAACTCAAGGGCTTCCTATGTGCCAAGCCCAATGCCAATCCCTACTCCACATGTAGTCTCTGGAGCGCCTTCACCCACGGTGCCTGCTCACATAGGTGACTTGGCAACATTTTCTCAAGCTATCGGTCGATCTATTGTTGAGAATATGCGTAGAACACCTGATAGGGAGCCTAGGAGTAAGGCAGTACAAATAGCCAAGCTCACACAAAAATTTAGTGGAGATGGGGATGTGAGAAAGCATATCAAAGTGTTTGAACAAATATATGATTCCCTAGGAGAACACATGACCTACATAAGAGTAATGCTTTGAGCTTGACCTTAAGTGGTGGGAAGGCTGGGGATTGGTATAGAACCCTAAGGGTGGAAGAAAAATGATTTACCCTACTCTTAGGAGACTGTTCTTGAAAGAATACATACGAGAGGGAGTACTTTGGGGTGTAGCCTCTCAACTCCATAAAGCCCAACGAGAGGAAGGAGAGTCGGTGAGAGACTTTATTAGTTGCTTGAAGCATTTGAATTCTCGTCGTAATCCAAATGAGAGCTTGAATAATAACCAATTGTTTGATAGATTCATTAGGGGATTACGACATGAGGATATCTACAATGGCCTAATCATTAGAGGTATCACCACTTGGGAAGCAGTCACCACCAATGCGATCCAATCGGAGGATAATTTAATGATTCAAGGAGAAAGAGTGTCTGTTGAGCCTAAATCTACTAGCTCGCAAGCATCGGGGCATCATCGAATGACCCTAAAGTCTATTGCTAAGGAGCCAAAGATATATGAGATGACTTTAGAAGATCTCACCAAGGCCATTCAAGAGAGTCTTAGAGATAATCGTGCTCTGCAAAACAATCATATGTATCCAATAAGGGAGCAACAATGGTGCTCAATATGCTATGGTCCGCATAGTACCAGTGAATGTCCTACTTTTAGAGTAAAATTCAATGGGAATTGCAATGCTTGTGGAAGGTATGGTCATCAAGCTAAGGATTGCATAGTATTTAAGCTCGCGATGGCCAATAGACTAACCTTAGAATGGACGGACACACCTCGAGTGCCTGCATTGATGCCAGCTCCACCTCTTGAACAAACGTCACAACACATGGTCCCTAGGGCCCAAAATGTTGTTCAAACAACACCCTTACCACCTCCAATGCTAGGACCACAACCATCACATCCGAGAATCACTTCTCTGAATCAGGTGGGTTGTTGGGATTGATGTGCTTGAAGAAAGTCCACAATACTACATGGAGGACTACTGGGGATAAGTCAAACCTGTCTATCAAGAAGCTGCTCTTGCTGCAAGAGGCCAAAATATCAATTACACTGCCAAGATACCACCTCTTCAATGCTATAAGTGTGGAGGTCCACATCGTGTAGCCGAGTGTCCTATTAGGCTACAAAATAAGGCTACACTAATGCAAACCAATCAAGCGAGCACGTCTACAATGCTGATACTCGTGTGTAATCAATGTGGCATAGATCATTTGATTACCCAATGTCCGAATAATCCAAATGCACCTAAGATCACACCATTAAACTTGATTGAAGTTATCAAGGAGACATCACAAAGTACACCTATGGTACTGATAAATGTACGCACACGATCGATGCTCCAAAAACAAAATTATATTATTGAAGAAAGAGACACGACATCAATTGCCCAATCTCAAAAAAAAAAAACCACAAAGGAAGCTACCGCAAAAAGTAGCGAAGTCAGACCCTTGTTCAAAGAACAACATAGGGAATGGTGACAACCCCGTATATATGAACGATGATGAAGAGGATTCTGATTCAAGTGAAACCATGGAGACCAAAATGACCGATAGGAAAGAAACCAACAAGGAAGATGGTCATGAGCCACAATGGCCAGGACCCAAGAATAAGATAGGAGCTTACCTAAACCCTACAGAGGAGATCGAGCGAGTCAAGCAATCAAGGAGTTTGGTAGAAGAGACCCAAAGGGATCTGGAGCCAGCACCTAGGCAGTTCCAGATTACAGACACAATGTTCCCTATGCAACAACAACCTCACAAAGTACATAGACCCCTAGCCATACCTAGTGTCATCCAAGAAGAAAGTGACTTGAAGTCATGGGAAAATGGGCGTACTCACTTCTTGTTGGAAAGAATGTTTACAGAGGGATTACCTAACCCTATCAAAGAAATGGAGATCCCATCTTCCCCACGTCAAGGGACTGAAGCCCAAAAGGTGCCGTTAAACATTGCCAAATTGATGGATTTCATGGCTTCAGAAGTTAGAACCACCATCATGTCCAAACTATATGGAGACCCCGAGTTATTCTTAGTTCTTTGAGCTTTCCTCAATGGAGAACTGAATGTCGGGCTACCACAATTTGCACAGATGGATGGAGCTAGGGAGATGCTAATAGAGGAAAAACACTTAGATCCACAACCCAACCTAGATGAGAACTCTGTTGTAGAAATACCTGTTAACAAGTTGGGACAATACTTTGAGGGCGATGAATCTAATGTGACCATACCAATCACTACCAAGGGATTAACTATGAAGGGAATCCTTGATGGTGGCATTGGGGTTAGCATTGTGACTAAAAATTGTCGGGAAACTATGGGAAGACCTCACCTTGGGACCACAACCATAGTAGTAAAGATGGCCAATGGGTATATTGTGAAACCTATTGGGATGATAGAAGATCTCAAGATCAAGGTCTTTGGACACAAAATAAGAAGTACCTTCATTGTTATGGATTTGTCCAAGCACACTAGGACATCTGAGATAATCTTAGGATGTCCTTTCATGAGGGAAGCAAAATGGTGCATGACTGGTCTAAAGATCGTGTCTACTTGCAGTTCCAAGATTTTGTCATTTGAGTGGATCTTCTAACTGGTCACGCATATCCTCTAGGAATTAGATTTGTAATTGATCATAGATCTGGCATCACAGTTCACTCGGCCCCATTGCAGTATTGTTACACATGTAAAATGGACACTGATGTTGGGAAACATTCTCCTTATATGGATGTTCTACGTGAGATGACTGAGTCTGACAATGTGGATTGGGTCCACTTAGCAACAACCATAGACACTTGGAGAAATAGGGGGACGACCTGGGTAACACATGAGGGGGATGAAATGCCACCACTCATACCTTAAAATATGATAGAAGCAATGGATATAGCTTCTGTTGACCTACAAGGTGAAGGCTTGACTAACATTGGTCTCACCCACACAATTTGGAGTGAGAATCATCAATTGAAATTGACTATGAGGACGAAGAATCTGAGTTAGATCTTAATGCAAATGTGGGGACAAACCATTCAGGGCCCAGTGGTACCCTAGATGACAATCTATCCAGGGGAGCAGAAGACACAAGTAGTGATTCATCTAGTGACTCTTCAGTAGAGGTCAGCTGTAATAAAAAATTAGACAAGACGAGTAAGAGATATAAGAGGCAACGATATCAAGAAAATGTGAATGCTAGAATAAATGAAAAGAAATCTATCATGGAATGGCTTAATTATATAGGGGCATGTGATGCTCATCGAAAGCTGGTAGATAACTGGGGTGAATACCTTCAAAGCGTTATATGGTGTAGTCCACAACCCATTGACATCGCATAGCTAGAGGCTATAGAGAAGCCAAAGTTGAGCCGTACCGTAAGAAGACAACAAAATCGAGAGTTAGCTCAAAAATAAAAGGAAGCAAAAGTGAAATCACAGTCCACAGAACAACAAGACCCCACAGACTTACACCCAGTACCCGATCATTTCAAATCCTATACCACGGAGGAGCGTAAGGTTGTGTATACAAAGGCTCAAAGAAAACCTATCGATGGAAGCAATGGAGTTTATGATGGTCCAGTGATAGTTAAGGATATAGAGTTAGCAGACTCAAGAGAAGAGTTCAAACTTGTTTTCATTGCCCAAGATCTGACAGAGAGTGAGGAGTATGTACTTAAAGAACTTCTCAAGGAATTCAAGGATATATTTGCTTGGATATGAAAGGTGTTCCATCTTCCATGGTGCAACACACAATCCCCATGAATAGCATGGCAAAACTAGTCTAGCAACAACCCTACCCAATGAATCCTAAGTATGCAAAGATTGTTCAAGAAGAAATTGAAAAGCTTGTCAAATGCGGATTCATATACCCTATTGAGCACTCAGAATGGGTGTCTCTAGTAGTGATTGTGCCAAAAAAGAATGGGAAACTCAGAGTGTGTGTGGATCTCAAGAAGGTCAATGTGGCCACTAGG